>NW_010303451.1:0-33405 GCF_000700745.2 Antrostomus carolinensis
AAGTAACTTTCAAAGAGACCCAGGTCTAGGCTGCAAGGCACTGCTGATGGAGAGTCTACCACTCCCCAGGTTGCTCCAGTGATTCATTACCCTATTTAACAAAATGCAAGCATTTTGAAGTGAAATTTGGCTGCTTTTAATTTCCACCAAGAGATTCTCTCTGTGCTCATCTCTGCTAGATTAAAGAGCCCTCAGTATCTGATAGTTTCTTCCTGTGAAAGTGCTTGTGCACTGTAATCAAATTATCTTTTGAATTTCTTCCTGATAAGTTAAAGAGATTAATCTTTTCACAGTCTTCATTCTGAGGTAGTTGTTTCCGTGAATCTGAGTCACTCGGATGCCTTCTCAGCACCATGTCTCTAGATTTGTGTCTTGCAACAATCACAACATACTGCAAATAGGTGTAGTTCTGTTAAACTGGGCTCAGAAATAACCCATGGCCCAGGGTGTTGGTTCAGGTACGACGCTGATTCTCTGTGCTGGCTCAGGCAGGTCAGGAACATCCCACCAGTGCAAAACTAGTCAGAGAACCCAACTGTGCCTGCACCTACTTGGGGGGGAAAATCTGTAAGAGGTAATTGTAATGTTTGAAGGCAGATTTCATTTGCAGAAGCTGTTCTTAATGAATCTGGAGGAAACCAGCCAGAGTGTTCCTCGTGAGTCTTGATTTGAAATGCTCTTTCACTCTTCTCATGTCTCAGTTCAACTTTGCTTTGTCTTTTGTTTTTCCTCCTCTATTTCTTTCCTTTCTGGTGGAAGATGGAGAGCAGATACTGTGGAAAAAAAGTGCTAAATAGATACCTGATTTATTATCTTCATTATTTTACTGAAGCAGATGTGTTTGGTAATATCCTCTAAGCAGTCGAGGTATGTTTGTGTTCAGTCCAGTGCTGTGAGATGGGTCCTGCCCCAGGAGCTGGGTGTTGTTGTTCCCAGGGTGCTCTTCAGCCTAGTTGCCGAGATGACCATTATGTCCAGCTTATTAAATCCAAAGCAAAGCTTTTAAAGATCTTTAAGAATTTTTTTTTATATGAAGACCATATTAAAAGGGTTAAGAATTGTGGCTGTTTTTAGAAAAGATCAAGTATTAAAATGCAAAAAAAGGAGAAAGGCAAAGTGGACAGGAAGGTTGCTCTTGCAGTACAATGCTCAGCTCATTACCTCTCTCTGCCCTGAGCAGCATTACACACTTGCTCTGGTATTAAATTTAATTTATACTGTAAAAAAGCAGGGGGAGAGTTTAAAAAAAAAAATAAAATAAAAAAGCGAAAGCTCTATCCTGCCAGATGCTGAGTGCTTTCTTGGGAAGCGCTGAATTGGCAGATGTCAGAGCTGCTCAGCACCTCTTGAAACACTCCTCCTCCTTTTGCTTTATTGTCAGTTAGTCTGCAGAGCTGGCCATAAAACAGCACAGGAGGTTTCCAATAAAATCAGTCGTGTCCAAGTGTTAAGATACGGACACTTCACTGTACAGAGTCATTCCAGAGGGTGAAATGCTAACTTCTCATTCATCCTATAGAGAAGGAAAAAAAAGATTTTATGGTAGAGGAATACAGAGCTCCTACACCGAGAAGGCAGGAGATGGGACACAGTGGTGGGACTAGTGCTAGCCCAAGAGACAGACCCTCAAACAGCCCTTCATTGCTGCCCCAGCTCCGCTCTCGCTCATCGCTGTCCCATGAACACAGACTCAGGTGGGTTGTGTCAGCATCAGTCTGGGAGGGAACAGGCTTTCAAAGAAGCATTTAGACCTTAAAGTCATCACTCAAAATTACTGTGTTCTGGCCCAGCACTTCCTGGCCTTATTTATAACACAGGGCAGCAGACAGACAGCATCTCCTTGGAGGTTTGAAAGCTGGAAGTGAACTGTAGGTACCTAATGTTGCAGCATACATAAGGTGATGCAAAAGTGAGGGGGGGTGGTCTCTGCCAGCTCCTTCTGTACCTGCCTGGGAAGAGGTAATCTTCTTCCAGAGGTTTATTCCTGTCTTAAATGGTTCTGGGGATATACAACACGTGGTAGATGACTGTCTGGCTCTCCTGGGAATGCTCCGGGGTAGATAAAAAACGCTTCTGGACTAAAGCTGCCTCCTACTCTGAATATGATCCAGGATTTGTAGAACATGGCCTTGATCTTTTCTGTAAGCTGAAATCCTAATCAATAGTACTAATTAACAGTAACAAATGCAGAAGCAGAGATCGGAGTCTTACAGTGATGTGACTCAGGTTTGCGGGTGCTTTGCTAGCACAAGGCCATGCAGTACTAGTGCGGTTATTTGCACGAGGACTGCAGAACGGTGGCTGCTGTGACCTGCAGAAGCTCTCTGCTCCTTCCAAGAGCAGTTGACTCAGCCTCTCACTGAGCAGGACTGCCTGGAAAGGCTGGAGCATCAGTGAATGCAATCACAACTGAGGTGGAGGCTGAATCAGGAGAATAATTTCCTTTTTAAAGCAGAAACTTAAGCAGCAAGTTGAGTTTTAGAGAGTCCCGCAGTCCTTCAGAAGGCAACTCGTGCCTATAAACAAGCACCCCCATCTCTCCAGTACACCATAAAATCCTTCAGTAACGATCATCATGACAGCTATAAACCTGTTGTTTCCATTCTCTGTGATTTATTGAGCTGGTAGAAAAGGTGGGGCTGCTGTTTTATTGGGATGATCAAATGTTTGCAGAGGGGAAAATGCAATCTGCATTCCTCCAAGGCTACTTTTATACATTGGCTCATGAATACATTTCCTTTCCCATTAGCAATTTAACATTGTAGGACACAGAAACACTTCTTCAAAGTGAATTTGAAGTAGTGTAAAGTCCTGGCTCTGTGGGAGTGAATGCAAGAGCCCATGCAGCCATGGGAAGGATGGCTCTGGAGCCTTCCCCAGATGGGGGGTTTCACTTTTCTCAGATAATTTTGGAAAGTTTGAGTTTTCACTCCTAATTGAGATGAAGCCACATTGCAGAATGCCAGAAGCCTCCACAAAGCAGCATTTTCCTTCTCTGGACAGCTCTGATTGAGATAATCACCTGTCCTGCCCTCCTGAGATATTGACCATGTGCCTGTGATCATGGTGAACAGGGGGGGGTCAAGCAGCCACGCCGTGTGTGGGACCACTGAGGGAAGAGAACTTTGGTCCAGAGAGAAATGAGGATGAAGGAAAACAAATCCTTTGTGTGTCTCGTGTGCTGGATCAGCCAGGCACATGCAGAGAGGAGATAAATGATGCATGGGGCTAGCGTGGATTTTAGCCTCGAGTTATCTGGCCATTTCTCTGTGTTAAATACTTTTCGTTGTTTTCTGCTGAGTTAAAAGTCTGCACAGGTACTCTAGAGATACTGTATTTAATAGTTGCAAATGTGTAATCGAATACAATTAATAATAGTAAGTGTAGTCACCAGTACACTGTTGTAATTGACCTAAATGTTTCTTACTAATTAGAACAACTACAGTTCAGAAATCGTTCAGAGGCTGGAAGTAGCACTGTGTATTGGGAAAAACAAGCTGGCCTCAGTCTGTGACACACATCAGTGTTAACATAGCAATGCCCAGGAGCAGCTTTTATTTTATCGTTATATTTCTTTCAAATTTTTTTGTGAATATTAGAGCTGGATGGATATAAAGAAAATGTTCTGTGGTCATAGCAAGGGGTCAGCTGTGCTCTGTTCTCAGCTCTGGGAAGAGGAGAGCTGAGAAAGGGGTGGCAGGAGGTGGTTAGTGCTGGGATTTGGAGCTGGCCCTGGGAGAGGGTTGAGCTGGGAACCTGCTGTGTCCTGTGTGCTGTTAGAGCAGCTTCCTGTCCTACTTCCCTTTCAAAACATTTCAAATGCTGACAGCTCTGTCAGCACTGCAAGATGCTGACTGCCCCGTACATTGTGTGTCTGCCTGCTACATCTGCCTGCTTACCCTTCCCCAATGATGGAGGTTTGTCTTTTTTATTCAAATTATTGCTTCTCCCTTGAGTCACAAAGTAGGTGACCTTTCTTCAATACAGATGTCACCTGGTCACGCTTCCAGCAAAGACCATGTGTCTAGATTCCATTTGATTAAATGATCTGGGATCTCTCCCTTAAGGACACTCAGAAAATTTCCTCCATCTTACCTCTTGAGTTATCATTTATACTCCTGAAAAATGAATATGAAACACTTCTATGGAAGTTAAATGAGAATTTCTTCTTAAGAGTTTATTTCTGATTTATGCACTGATAGAAATTGTTGAGGAATGTGTAAAGCAGGATAAAACCAGGTCCAAAGCACTTGTGGCTGTGAATCCCCATGTTACAGAAGCACTACAGTGACAGCCCTGCCCACCCCTTCGGCTCACTTCAGGACTGTGAATTCTGTGATTGATGGCAGCCAGGAGGGTGGTTGATGTTAAGCACTGTTCAAGTGCTTTGCTGGAACCCAGCCAGGGAGCTGATTTTTGCAGCCTTGTCCCTGTGCAGTGTCCTTAGGTGTGCTCGCCCCACCCCACAGGACCCAGCCAGTTAATCACTGGAGAAAGTGCTACTGGGGCTAAGAGCAGCATGGCAAGTCACGGCTTCTGTGTGTGCAGCTCATCTTGACAATGTTCTCACCTACATTAGGTCAGAAGGCAATGCTGTGGGCCAGATCCCTAGCTGGTGTTAATCAGGAAAGCTCCACAGCTGGAAATGGAAGTGATGGGACAGAGCTAGCTGAGGAGGGATGTCATCCAAAGAGATTCACTGTGCAGCAGGACAGCAGGTCCCCCAGCAGAGCAGCTCTCCCCAAAGTAATGCCACTCACGACCATCCCTTCCTTGGCATCTCTGTTTGGCACTTGCCAGTTCCCCCAGAAAAAACCATCAGCCCTTTTCCTTCAAGGAAGAGAGCCTGGCTAAGGTGAGAGCAGCCCACGCTGTGCACAGATCCCTGGGAGAAAGAGCACTGGGTGGCACGACTCAAATTGCCAGGGAGGCAGAGGGGTTGACTTCACAGGAAAATCAAAAGAAAGCAGTTAAAGGCCTTGGCAGTTGGTTGCCCAAAGCGACCACAAACATGTGTCTTGCCCTGGTAGGTCTCATCAGCACAACTCAAATGTCAGCTGATCCTGACAAGTGAGAGAGAGAAAAAGATGACTGCCCTAGCTGGAAAATAATGAGAGCGCTGCACGGAGGGAGGGAGCAGAGGAGAACAGTCCCAAGTGGGTTGTGTCCGATTTGTATTCCTCCTCTCCCACTTTTTGCCCAATTACAGTAATTTTGGGGGTTATCAAAAGTGCTGGTTTGCAGCAGCACTAGTAACTCCTCTGTGCCAGGCACTGTATATGCACAGGAGTAGAAAGTACCAGCTCCTAAAGCAGCTGCTGTGCCACCAGCAAAGGCTCGATGCAAACCACTAAGCACTGATCCAGAAAGGTTTCTAAGAGAGAAAAGTTCCATTCCCAAATTTAGCACATGCTCATCTGTGATCTCTGGGCAGTTCTTTTAATCCCTTTGTGCCTTAGTTCTCCAGGTTTAAAGCATCTTAGAGGTGGTTTCGGTACAGCTGGTCCTGGGTTACAGGGATGGGGCTGTGTATGAGGCTGTGGGGAGAGGGACAGGCAGCCTGTGTGGGCTGGGACCCAGCTAAAAGCCAGTGCAGTCCCTGAGACTGTCCCATCCTGGTGTGCAGCATTGAGCACGAGGAGATGCCATCTCTCTGCTGGCACTGCCCTGTTGCACGGAGCTGATCATTAAGCTGCACAACTGTATCATCTCTGTCCAGGTTTGCTCCTGCCTGGTGGATTAATCAGCAGGTCCAGCTTGCAGGCGGGTGTGCTGGGCTTGCTCTGGGCTTCCTCTCACCACACAACCACACTTTTTTTTTTTCTTCTTCCCCCATTTCCAATATGTTTCAGGCTGAGGCTGAAGTGCAGAGTTAAGGGAACGTGTGTACAGGACGGCGGGTCGAGGCGTGGGGCACCCTCTGTCTTCCAGCCCAGGGCTTTGTTAAATCCCCTTCCCATCTCTGCACAGAGCTGAATAATGACTCTCTCTCCCCTAGAAATACGTTCTGCTTTCTCACTGCATTAAGCATTGGCTTCAAGTGAATTTCTCTCACAAGCAGAACTAATAAAAGGACTAAAACCTGCCGGATTCCACTTGACAAATGGCTCAAAGGAGGACATCTTCTAAATGCTTTTAGCATTTGCAGTGATTGATCAGGGCGGGCTCAGAAGCAGCTGACCTGTTGAGTTTTTTCAGAGGGAAAATGATGGATAGATGATAATGCTCCTTTCTTCTTGATCACTATAATTTTTGCTTTTCTGCAGATAATGTGTCTAGTGTCCAGAACTCATCACCTGTGTTTCAGAGCTAGACCAGGAATACAATTTAAATCCATGCATGCTAACTACATCTATCTGTAATTCGCTGTTCATGCAGTAGCGTGGTGGGAATCAGAGGACACGTGCTGTGGTCTTTGCTGTGGACATGTGGAGAGAGACAGTCTTGCCCAAAAGCGCTTCATGGTCCAGAAGGAAGGTCACACAGCAGCTCGGATCAGAGCCTGGCATGAGTCACTACCGAGTGTTCCAGCAAGGGTCTGTCTGCAGCCAGGCACTTACTCTTCATTTCAACTGTGTCCATCTCTCCTGCAGACGCTCAGAAAACCCACACTCAGACAGGGGCATTTTCACTCAGCTGGAGCAGGTGGGAGAGGGAGCTCTGGAGCAGGGAACTATTCTGCTTGGCACACCCAGCACCCATCTGTAGACAATACAAACTGGTGAGAGTTGCCCAGCCAGAGCCCTGGGTGTGTTAACTAAAACAAAGGCCCAAGGCTGAGGGCATAGTCATCCATTTGATCTTGAGCAAGTCACCTCCTTTTAAGAAAGTCACAATTTCTTTCTTTCAATAAAAATCAGGGGAGTAATACTCCTTCCACAAGTACCAAGTGCTTTGAAGTGCTGGGGAGTTGATAAATTTCTGGGTGATCTGTGCCAGTTCACTCAGCCAGACAAGATGAGGCAGGGATAGAGACTTGGGATCTGGTCTGCTAAGTGCTATAGTCACCCCTTAGATTTTTCTCATCAAATACCTTTTCAAGTTACGGTGACAGTTGTTTTCTCTTTATCTAATTTTTTAAAAAAATAATTAATTGAAAGGAGACACACCGTGACCACATCAGGAATCCTGTCCTTTTCTTCCTGAGGATTTCAGACATTTTATCTCCCCAGGGATCACAGTAAACCAGGCTTATGCTAACCAAGTCCAGACTGTCAGGTGGAAGAATCGATGCCTCTTCCTTGAGCTGTTTCTGCAGGTGAATGCTCTCTTGTTTAATTGATGTCCTATTTATTGTTGAAATGTTGCCCTTTTCTTTTTTTTTTTTTTTTTTTTTTTTTTCTCTATTTCTTGCTTCTCTGTCCAGGAAGTAAGATTTGGTTCAATGATCGGTCACTAGAGATTAGCAAACAAGCTGAGAACAGTTGCTCTGGAACACGTTTGAAATCAGGCAGCTCTTCCTGACCCCCCTCTTGCCTCCCTCCCTCCCAGCAGCTTTCCCTGAATGCATTAAGAAACTTAGCAGAGACTTTCTGGAGGTAGATTTTCCCAGAGAGTCAGCAGCGTAGCTGCCTGATTTATCATTGTGTGCAGTAGATAAAAGCAATTTCATGTTATACTCTGAAACTCCTTGTTCATTTTATGAATAACTCCTGTAAGTATCACTTCAGAAGCTTATCCAGCAAAGTAAAAGGGAAGGGATGCATATGGGATGTCCAGAAAAAAAGGGAGACCAAATTCTGTCTTCAAGTGTGATGCCTGGGGGTATTTTGTAAACCCATCCAGGCGAGCTGGTGCTAAGGGAGGGTGGAGCAGGCACTGGAACCCTGTGCCTTGGCACAAAGCCACTTTTTCAGCATCTCTTGTTCTCTCTGTGACTCTCTAAAGCGCAGAGGTGTGGAATCGGGCAGCAGCAGTGTGTTCTTCATTTCCAGCTGTTCTGCATCCTTGCAAAGCTCTGCAGGAGCTATTAAGGTGAGATGTAACTGGAGCTCATTTAGCCTTCTGCAAGCTTTGAGCAGCTGAAGTACCATCTGTCTCCTTTCCAGCTCTGCGAGACACTAGCCCTGAGATTCAGAGGCTTTGGGTCTGTGCAGAGTGTCTGGAAGACAGACAAGAAGCTCACCCAAGGCATCACCAGGGCTAAATGCTTAGAGAACTGGCCGTGTTTAAAGACCCCAAAGGAAAACCAGGGACTGTCCCAGAGGGAAGGGAGTTCCCTGCTCCCAGGACAGGCTGCCGGCAGGAAGGTGTTAATTGCTGTGTGGTTTGCATATACTGGACAGACATTTTAATGAACCCAGGACCTGTCTATGGGCAGCTGGCTTAAAAAAAGCACAATAATGGAAGGAACCTGTGGCATGAACCAAATACAGCCCAGCCCACTGGCTCCATTTGATCCCCCTGCGCCTGTCTGATCAGTCCTGGTTGTGGGTGGCTGCTGTCCCAGGTGGCCCGTGCAGAGGGTGCATCTGTCACCACAGTGTCATTATTGGTTTGGTGCCACCCTGTCAGAGGTTGCTTCAGTGCTGAATCATTTCAGTGCAAAATATCAACACATTCCAGCTCAGCTGAACCACTTGCAGATCCTGACTGAGATCAGCAACAATTAATATTGATGTGTTTTCATTAAGGGGGAAGGAATCTGCTGTCTTCTACCCACCTGCAGCCACCTCTCCCCGCTGGCAGAGCCCTCGCTCACGCAGAAGAATGCTCCCAGGAAGGCTGTGGCTGACCATGCCACATTCCCAGTGATTCCTGGTGGAACAGTTCCGGTCACTAGTTGCTTGGCTACTGCCCAGAGCAGCTTACTTATACATGCAAATTTCTTCTTTAAAATATGTGTGTTTAACTCAGGGATCTGTGCCCTAGTGAGGCAAACTGTAGCTCTTCCTCCTCTCTCAATTTTTAATTGCCATTATAACCTCCCTTGTTCCTTGCCGAGACATAAAGCCTGCAGAGTCAGCTGGGATCTTCCCACTCATTTCTCTGGCTGTGGGGACTTGTCCTGACTTCTGATCTCCTCTTGAGAAAATGTTGATGCATTTACTTGCAGATGCTGTGAAGCAAATAACGTAAAGAGATTCCCTGGCCCCGTCTACTCACAGTAGTTGGTCACTGAAGCACGAGCAAAATTTCTCTTTTTAGATTTTTTTTGCACAGTTAGGCTTAAGAATATTTGAAATTGGTTGAACTAGACTGAAATCAATGTGTCCAGCTTGGGCTTTGGCATCAACTAAAAACTATCTAAGGTGGTGCAATTGCTGGGTTCCTTCTATGATGGGAAGGTCTGGGGTCTTAAGGGGATGCTGGGGTACCTTGGGATGGGTGGGCAGCCCTGTCCTTGGGAGAGAGCTGTGGAGCTGGGCAGGCTGGAGGTGAGGTTCATGTTCTGTGAGCTTTATCTGGCTTTATCCAACTTTACATGGGGTGTTTTCTTGCACCTTTTTATACTCAGTTGTGAGCATATGGATGCTTCTTCAAAGGGTGATGGACAAGCAGACAAGTCAGAGGATCTCTGTGCTCCTGTGAAAATAATCCCTGGGTGCTTCGAGACCTCCTGGTGCTTTTGCATGGCTGAGGTCCCTGCTGGGCTTTAGGGAGGGTGGAGGGAGCACTGGGGTTGTGGCAAAGCTGACCAGATGAATCCCCTTCCTTTCCTCTTTTAGAAAGAGAAGGGGGGAAGGAGAATACAAAGTACTGAAAAGCCTTTAATCTAACTTGGGCCAAATAGTCTAAGGGATGCATATTTTAACTCTTTTTCTCAAGTAGAATGGATGGACCCTCAGCTGGTGTTACTTGACATCTCTGCCTCGTGTCTCAAACCCACGTTGTTTTTATTAAAAAACACATCTCACAAGTTAGGCTCTTCAATGCCTTCTCCATGGGGTAAGCTGTGATGAGGGGCTGGGGGCATGACTCACACCAGTACCGCTTATGGAATGCTGTCAGCATTTCTTTAAGATGCCAAAGCTTTTAATAAGCAAGGGATTAATTATGCTTCCCATGACTGCTTGGCAGCTTCACCTTAATGCTTGAGCATGTTAGCACATCATTAGTCAGAGGGCAGTAAAATAATGTCACTGTCCTCCCTTTCTCCCCCAGCTGCTGGCCTGTGCTCATTATATCGTTGCGCGTGGTGGCATTAGGTGTCGTTGGTGCATGTTCCTCTGGAGGAGATGGAGGTTGCACTCTGCGGAGGGGTGAGCTGTGCTCTGCAGGTCACCAGTCCTTTGCTCTAACAAGTGTAATTGAAGGGATTTACTCCATTATCCAATTTGATTACAGGCGAGCTGCTGGGTAAACAAGGAAAAGGGAAGACCTGGGTGAAACCACACAGCTCAAGTGGCTCTTTGGAGCTGATCTTAGCAGCCTGGTTTATGTAGATGAACTTGCCAGAGCCTCTCGGGCGCAGCCTTTGAAGGTCTCTGGCTCCCTGCGAGCGATTCATCCAGCTGGCTCTGTTGTGGTGAACTTACCTGGGAGGGTTTGTTTCCTGTTGTGGGCAAATCAGGCAGTTCTTAGAGCATCAGGCTCCCAACCACCTCCTCTAGTGAGCAAAAGTCCTACATTTGTGACTTCCCCTGAGGAACTCAGTGTGACTTATCAGACGGTTCTAACCAAAATGAGGTGTTTGCTCTTTGAAGAGCTGAGTAACACACTAATGAGTGCAAGACAGAGCCTGCTGCTTCCCATCCCGTGGGAATTAATTGTGCTTGTGCAAGAACTGAACCAGGCTGAAAGCTGACTGACTTCTCATGCATTGATTAGGGCTTAAGTTTCGAGAAAGTACAATTGAACTGCACTTTTCAATAAAGTTTGAGCCAGGAATGATGTATCGGTCAATGGGAACTGCACCAAGATCTCTCCCTTGAACAAGAGCAGAGCAAGGGCTAAGCTGCTACACCTGGAACAGTACTGGTGCTGCAGTGCCTCTCCTATGTGAAGTTGGAGACACGTGCAGTAGCATGGAGACTTAGTGAACCTGGCACTCACAGCTTCATTTACCTCAAATCAATGTCAAAGTATTTATCTTTGATGAACCAAATTGTTTGGCTTAGTGCTGGGACTTGGCAGCACATACCGTTTGTGTCAGTAAAATGTCTTCCCAAGGCTGTCCTTCCTGCCTCCCCGCTGTGCACAGGTCTTGCCTTTCTGCTCTGGGTTTTGGGTGAGGACCTGGAGCTGTCAGGCAGGGACTGCAGAGCCAAGGTAAAACTGCTGAACAGGGGACATCCCCCACCTTGGCAGGCAGAGTTGCGTGTCAGCAGATGCTATGAAAAGGGAATTGGCACAGCAGCTGCCTGGTGGGCCATCCTTCGGGTTGCTGTTGTCATTGGCAGACATCTAAAGAGACTCATTTAATTTCAGTGGAGAGAATGACCCTTTAAAACCAAGAGCCATACCAGTGCTTGCTCAATGGCTTATTGCCCAGAGGAGCCCTGGTCACAAGGCTCCTGCTGCTCAGGCAGCTATCGGGTAGGTGAAGGCAAAGCTCTTGAGCAGGTAAAGTCTGAATGGAGCACGGCAGAGCTGAGCTGGGCCAGTCTGCTCCTCACCTTCTCACAGGGCATCCATCACATCCATGCTTCAGCAGTGCAGACCTGCCCACAGCCTGATCACTTATTGCTTAACAAGTGCATTAGTGTAAATCAAGAGGCATGTTTCAATTATCTAATAGAAGAATTATTGATTCCTCACTCATTCGGAATGTTCAAATGTTCCAGTAGGAGAAACAATATTTGTATATGCTATGAAAAAATCTGAAGTGTGATTTTTATGTTTCAATTAGATTGTACTTGGAGGGCTGTTGCAAGATGCTTCTGGAGAAGCAGCTGTGGCCAAACTGTGACATGCAGAGAGGCAGCTGTGGTCCACAGCCCAGGTTCTGCTGCTGGGATGTTGGCTCTGCTGGGGTCAGTGGATCTTGCAGCAAAGAGAGCACTAGATGACATCCCTCCCTTCCCTCTTAGGATGCTGTGCAGGGAAGCCCAGGGCTTCATTTTTAAGTCGTTGTCCACTGAAAAGAGCAGTTGCTCAGCAAAATGCCAAATTTATTTTAAGTCTATTAAATCAAAACCATTTTCTCCTCCCCCATCCCCACACTGTGGTTCTGAAAGTTGGGGGGAGGAAGGGGATTTGTGCTTCTTGAAGACATGACATGAGTGTAAGGAGCCTTAGGCATCTTGCTGCTAAAACAAACATCCTGAAGGAGAGTTAATACAAAGTGGAGTTATTCTAAACCTTCTGGCTTTTAGTCCATTGTCCTTTGGTAACTCTGTAAAATGCAACTGAAGGATGTTTCTATTTCCCATTGATATAAAACATGGGACTATTTTAGAAACTTAAAACCCATTCCAGGCTCTTCTCAGCACTTCTTTTTAAAGCAGCTCCGTTCAGCTGTCAGTCCCGAGCTCCACTTTTAATTAAAATAGGTTTGTAGCCTTCACTGACAGGCAAGCATCTACAGTAAGTTGCAAACTATAGAGCAATCCTTCTCCGTTTAAGAAGGATGCCAAATAAAATGTCACTTGCCACCTCTCTAGGAGAGCTGTCTATATTTAAGATAAATACACAAATAAAATTGTCACCTGGGAGGTTGTTGATAACCTTTTTCTGGGACAGGGAGCTTAGATGAGACATAATAGCAGTGGTCTGTGTACTTCATGCAGTCACAAAAACATTGCTAGAGACTTCATGACCCTGACTTTTTTTCCCCCCCCTCCATTGTGCACCGTCACACATTAAGGACAACTTGTGAAATGGTGTCACTATGATTTGCTGAAGCCATGGGGCAGCTGAGGGGTCCTGAGGCTTGTCAGGGTGACAGGGACCAGCTCTGCCCTCTGCTCTGCTGCAGGATCCTGGTCAAAGCAGAGCATGGCAGATGGGGAAAGCTCAGCCCATCTGAAAGCATTCCTGGCTGGGGTGGCCCCAAGGGATCCCCTCCACTAGAGATGGGATCAAAAAAACACCAGAAGGTGGAAACAGCCTGTGCTGGAGAGTTTGCACAGAATATTTTTGCGGTGGGACCGTTTGAGCAGTTCATTGACAGACCAGGATTTCCCTGCTGGTATGAGGCTGAACCTCTCCCTGCTTTCACATTCTGTTTATTGAATACCTGAAAAACCCTCAGAAATCAAATAAGATTAACTCAAAACAAATGTGTGGTGCAGAGCAGCAAAATCATGCTGTGGGTTTATTGCTGTCATCATTATTAATAAGTTTCTTTTCCTGGCCTGGCTGCTTCTTGTTATATTTTTTAGTGTTTAAAGCTTTTAAAGTGCCCTGAAGGCCTTGGGGTTACGGGAGGTGGATCTCACCCGGTTTTGGGGGTCAGGCTGAATTTCTGTAAGGAAAGTTGATTTACAAACAAGCAATGTGATGACTGAACTCTTGCTACTGGGGTTAGAAACTTGGTGCCGCAGCTGTGTTTGGTAGATGTATGGGAGATGCTCAGCTTTGGTGCTTGATTTGAGGGGGCTGTTGGCTAAATGTGGTCCAGCCTGGAGTGGCAGAGCCTTCCCCAAGTGCCATGTATCTGCCTGGGCAGGTTTCCCTGCAGTACTGGTAGGGAAGGGTGGTTGTCCCTGTTTCCCACGTGGGAAACTGGAACCCAACAGGTGAAATTAAAAGTCTGAAATTCAGAGTAGCTACAAATAGAACCTGTGCAGTGGGAGCCAGTGTCAAGCGTGCTGGCTCCCTGCCCATCCTCATACCATCATCTTGAGCAAAGAGTTTGTTAGCGATTTTGATTAATATTTGTGAGGGTTGCCCAGCAGTAATTACGCAGCTCCTTCCTTCCCCCACCCCTGTTTCATGCTGCTCTCGGTTCATAACTCTGCAGGAGGTTATTCCACACCCCTTTATTGAGCAGAATATCCTCTCCTGGGCTGAGCAGTGTTGTAATCTATCCAGGTAGGAAGCATAAAGAGAGGACAGCAGTTATATTTTCACTCTTCTGTTTACATATTGTTTTAATTAAGAGGGTGCTTTTGATTAGCTAAAGAAAAAGAAAAAAAAAAAGCTGTGTCAATGGAAATTAATGTCTCTCTGAAAATCTGCTCTTGTGAAAAGTTTTGGTGGTTTGTTCTGAACTGGAACGTGGGCAATGGAGTGAGAGAAATCAATTTTCCTACTCAGGTCTAATCATGACCAGTGTGAAATTAAGTTGTCACACAGTACCCCTAATACGCATGTCTAAGTGCATGTCAGACCGTTTGCTGAGGCGATTTGCAGAACCTGGGTCTCCTCTCTCCCTTTCACTTGAACTAGACACTTCCCTTGTTCTAAAACACTTCAGGGCAAACTGCAACGTGACGTGTTGATACCAGGGAGGTACCAAAGTTTCTGAGGAGAGAAGTAGGGCGTGTAATAGCAATACAAACTGGTATGAATCAAGAAGCTATTTATGAGCCATTTACTTACTTAGCCCTAAAAATAGCTGGGGCTGTATATGAAAGTAGGTCTGTGATTGAAATCAAGCCCTAGACATGATGTAATGGGAAAGGGGGGGGTACAATGACAGATGCAATCAGTTATTCTATAAATAGACCTGCTGTTCTCTCCATGGATGGGGCAAGAAGCTGGTTTGGGCTCTTCCCACCAGGTAACGGAAGGGTGAGTGAGGCTGGAAGAGCTGCCTCGCAGCGGAGCGAGGTTTGCTGCGGACTGAAGGCAACAGGAACATCAGCAGGTTCCCAGGCTGAAGTCCACGGGGGTGATCACCTGTCCCCACCTCAAACCCCCAGCTGTTGTCACCTGGCTGGAGTCTCCTGGCTGGTGCTGTCCTGGGGTTGCATCCCTCAGCAGTGATAAGATGCCTTGCTTTCCCATGCCAGCTCTCTCAGCTGTCAGCCAAGGAGCGCAGTCTGGGGACGTCAGGAGGGATGTGCTGTCAGTGGGGCAGGTGGGTTTCTGAGGGGCATCCAAAAAAATTAAGCTGAGTTGCTCTGACAAAACATTGGTGTTTCCTAGATGTCTTCAAAGCAGGACTGTATAAGGAAGGCTCCTGGGCTTTCTATGAAGTTACAAGTCTTTCCTTACCCAGACTAACGGTGCTGAGTAACTTCTCCTGCTGTACTCACTGGAAACAGCTGTCTGCAGTACAGCCCCTTTGATCCCTGGCTTCCATCTGCTATTTTATTACTCTTGCTCCATAGCTGAAATGTTTAACTTTTTAACCCAAGAGATGGCATTCTCCCTGTGCATTCTCCCCATGACCTGCTGTGGACCCCGTGGGTCCCAAAGGCAGCATCCTGGCTGAGTGGCCATAAACAAGCTGTGCCCTTCTCCTTCATCTGCACTGCGGGAGCACTTGGGGAGGTGCAGGGAGAGAAGCAGTTGGGTTTAAACTCGTAATTACTGCAGGTAGTTAATAAAGGAGAGCACGTGTGTAAGGTCACCAGCTCTGCCCACAGACTGGGGAATTTGCCCAGTGACACTCAGGCAGTTTTCTGACCTTTTCTTAGAGTGGGTTGAGAAATATAACTGTGCTTTTGCCATGGTGCAATTAAATAAATCCACTACTACCAATAAAGGTTTAAACCTATAAAATACAGCTGTTCTATCTTTCTGGGTTTAAAAAGAAATGGTTTTACAGAAATGGGTCCAGGTGTGCATTTGTACCAGAATGGCTCATTGAATGCTTGTTGGAAGGGCTGTTGAAATATTTTGGCAGATGTTCCTCTTGGTCTAGGGGATATTGCTGCAGGGAATGAGCGTCTCTGAGTAGGGTAATGCAGAATAAAACGGGCTGAGTAGCAGAGGGGAAGTCTGGTTTGTACATCTCTGGTGTAGTGACTCAGCTGGGCAAAGGGCATCTCCTGTGTGGTGCTGGCTCTGCTGCAGACCCTCTGCCCGGGGCTCCAGAGAGAGGAGATGGCAGTCCTGGCCCCTCTGCTTTTCCTACTCTTAAGCACAGCAAAATCAGGGTGCTGCATGCTGACACCAGCCTGGTTTACTCCAGGTTTCTTTAAAATATGTTTGAAATCAAGGGAGCTCAACACCCCTGTTAACTGGAGAGAGGGAGAGGAGACTGAGCCCAGCTTCTCTGGTGCAAGATGGGATTTATGACTTGTGACCATTTTTCAAGTTGGAATAATTGATTTTTTTTTTTTTTTAAGTACAGTTTCTTGTCTTTGAAATGCAATAAATTGCCTGAAGCACCTGGTTTCCCAGGGATCCAAGGCCATTCCTCTCCCATCCCTTGAGCACTGAGGCTGCTGTGATGTGTGCTGTGGAGCTGTGCCGGGTGTTTCGCAGCCAGAAGGGGCTGGAGATGGCTTAATGCTAGAGCTGCAGGGAGGACCAAGGTCCCATTTTTATAAAGAGTCCTTCGATTCAGCTTTTCTCCTCATGACAGTCCTATTTTCCCTGCGGTGTTTCACAGTCCACCAGGAAGGAAACCCATTCTTTGTTTCTGAGTTCCTCTAAACGCCTGCCTTTGTTAATGCCAAAACGGTTCTTTTTCTGCTGCCTATTCCAATACAAAAGGAAATAAATTCTTTCTATGCAAAACTGCAGATATTTTTGCCTTCAAAGTGCTGTTTTAATAATTTTTGAAAGGTTGCAGAAACTTCTATTGGTAGGTGCTAAAATAATGAAGATCTCTGTGTATTCGGGCCAGAAAAGAATAGTTCTGAACAATTCTGCTTCCTCTTGCTTTTGCAAAGTTAATATGCCAGGCACAGCAGTGAATTTGGGGGAGAGAGCTTTGACACTGCCTATCTCTTACCCTCTTTAAATAATGGATGGTTGGGAGACCTGGTTCAGTTGTTGGCTCTGCTGCTCAGTCACATACTATCGGTGATTCAAGATAGAAATGGAAATAGCAACGTTTTGTTTTATCTGCTCTGAGGATTGATTAATACTTGTGAGCTGATCAGGGAGCTGATGGGATGTGCTGTGTGCAACCAGACACAGACGATTAGAAATTAGATGTCTCTGTGGATGATGGGATGACTGTGGATCTCCCAAGCTTATTGTCCAGTGTGAGAACAAACATCAGAGAACCTCACTGGGCAATATGTGAAGCCAAAAGAAGATAATTCATATTTAAAAACCAAAACCAACACGCTAAAATTGCTAGTTTAAAATCAGGATGAGATGAATTATAATCCTTCATATGTGAAGGAATGTAGGCTATTGCTGCTCACTTCTTAAAGAAATAAAAAATGTTCTGTACTGAAATAGTCAGTGACTTCAGATCTCTTTATGAATATTCTCCTGCAGTTACTCAACTCTCTTAGAATTTTTCAAACATTTTTAGATCCTAAAAGAAAAATGCTGTTTATCACCTCTAATTTCCACAACTGGGTCTGAAAACTAATTAGTAAAATAGACTGTACCATATGCTTCCTTGGTATGTGCTCCTGCTATAACTATTTATATTTTAAGTTGTTTTTTTTCTTTGTAAAATTGCTATTGCTTCTAAAATGGATTGATTCTACCTATTGTTGTTTTATTGTGGAGTCATATCGTGCTCCTTATGTATCTGCAGCTCTTCTTGGCATAAAGATTACCTGAGAGGAAGGAAACATAAAACAAAAGTTAATCCTTGTCATTCTTTCTGCACAAATTTATCTGGTTTATATTCCTGGGGCAACTATTACTGGAAAATGTTGCAGAGTTTGCAGGTAAGAAATGGGATTGACCAAAAATGCTGGCTTTTGGTTAATCCTGACACTTTTTGGAGCAGGACAAGACTGATGCTTTTGCCATGTAAAGGAGTGTTTTCCAGATCAGAGGCTGGCAGAGCTCAGTGATGCTTCGAGGTAGATATTTCCCCTAATATTCTGCTTAAATTTCCATTACTCATTTTAATATTATTATTCCTGTTTATATGCTAAACAACCTTCTTCCCTGCTGTTTCATGTCCTCATTGCGTCTGCTTTCTGGAAGAAAGACCTTACTTGAGAGTAAAATATTATCCTTAAAATAAACTCAGGGAGGAAAACTTTTTAGTCCTGGTTTGCATCTGCAGGATGGGTGATGCTTCCCTGAGCCTTAGCTCCCAGCTGCATCGAGTTTTGGTTTCCAAGCCATTGTGAAGGAACTAGAACACGGTGGATGGGTGAGTTAGTGCTGACTTTTCAGCAGTTCAGGGAGAGCAGTGCTTCCCTTCTGAAATGGGCGACTGCAGTGAAGCTGCCAGCTCTCCCAGAGGTGAGGATAAGAAGATCAAAACTTAGTAACTCAGACTAGCCATGTCAAAAATGACAGTCTGAAGCACAACCAGATGTTCTGATGTGCACCTTGCTGGTTTCTCCTTGCAGAAGTATTGACTGTTAACAAGAAAGAAAATTGAAACTATGGTTGTGGGCTCACTAAAATTCTATACACATGATGGATGCTGCTCCCACTCCCAGATGCCAAAGATCTTTAGACCTCAGGTTTCTTTCATGCTCATGAGATTCCCATCAAGCCAAGGATTATGCTTGCCAAATACTGCATCTCAGATGAGAGGAGCAAGATTCTTACTCTGCATGAGCTGAGCTGGTTAGATCATACCCTGCTTTTATCCTTCCCTTTGAGATCTCCTAGGCTGGTGGCAGGAAAGCCATTATCAAGCAGCTGTTCCTTTGCCTTGGCTTTGTGAATATGAATGTACTGATTCCTTGTTCCGTTTTTCATGCATTACTTCTTTTCCTGTCCCATTCAAAAGAACAAAAGGAGGTTTGAGCTTTCTGAGCTTGGAATTTAAGAGGTTTGACTTGGTGGTGGTGTTGCTGATTTTTTTTTTTCCCCTTCTCCTCCCTTTGCATCAAAAATAGCTGTTCCTTTTACCTACAGACATGAAGGGGAGGGGGGAAGAACTGAAATGATGGTGAAAGCTGGAGGAGGTTTAACCTGCATGCATGAAGCAATACTTGAAGTGATTTTATTGTTTGGGCTTTCTGACGGTCATCCCAACTCATCAATAAGCTCTTGCTGTCTCTCTGCTTAGCCTTCCTCGTTAGCCGCAGGTACAGCGGAGCGCTGGGTTTCTGTAGCTGACTGGGAAATGGCTGCTTGCCTGGTTAATTCCCCTCTCCCCCTGCTTCTCCAGCTGCCTTTCATTTCCATTTGGAATATATATGGGACGAGAGGCATACATGACTCAAGGGAGCAGGGAGGATTTATGGCCAGCAGACAGTGCTTAGTACAGATGTGCAGAGCAGCAACTATCAGTTGCCAACAAAACCACTGGAGATATACATCATAGGAGAAAGCTGTCAGCAATTAATTTTCAGAGGGCTAAACTTCACCCATTTTTTTAATAGAAGAGGAGTCTGAGGGACCACAGAGAGAATCAATCATTTGGCCTCATGGGATTTTTTTAGCTACTTTCCAAAGCAAGTGTTACTACTTTTTCTCCTTTGCAACAAGTGAAACATTTGGGTTTTAACCACTGAGACAAATATCATTAAATAAGCAAGACTTAAATAAATAAAATAAAAATTGGCTTTTTTTTTGTGAGATCCCTTGAATCTTTCCTCAAAGAAAGATACCAATGGGTTATTTAAAGGTCTGGTTGATCTTGTAGTCTGGATGATCTTGTAGGGTGACGGAGTGAGGAGGGGGCTGCATAGAGAAGAACTTTTTTCCTTTTCTTTTTTTCCTGTTGTCTATGATCAGTGGATATGGGAAGTTTCATGACAGTTGAGACTCTCATAAAACTAACTTGTGGGAGTTTTTTGTGGGAGAGTGGTGGTGGGGTATGTCATTTCTTTGCAGCTTAGTTCATCTGCTCACCACAGGCTTTGGTGAGGAAATCCAGTCTCTTCACTGTAGAGATGGACACAGCGTAATTGCAGGACTGATTAATTGGTGATTCATGGTTGTGGTTGAATCGATAATGTTTCAATGAGTCTGCGTTAGGAAAGGATAGATTATATTCTTTCTGCAGAACCTCAGTTCATCAAAGCATTTCAGCATTTTGCTTACAGTTCAGCGTTATGTTTAAGTCCAGTACTAGTATGTGCTGTTTAAATGGTGTGTAAGTGTCTAACACCAGATCTGTGCTGCCAAGAACACACTAATACTCAATGTGGTGCCTTCTACTGCTAGTGAAGTTTTTACATTGCCATTAAAGTTCACAATTATCTTCCCATAGTAACAAAAACTTTCCTATAATTAAAGAAATCCACAAATCTCCATGTGTTCAGAAGGGTGTTGACAGCTCCTGCTGTTTCTCCTCACTTTGTGTGGTGTTGTTCTTCTTATGTGCAAAATGTAAAGGGTGGGAAAAGCTTCTGAAAATCAGAACCAGACCTTTCGCTGCCATCAGCAGAGCTGTCTTGCCTTCCCCCAGGTGAGGCAGTGGTCTGGAAAGCTCAGGAGATAAAGAACTTGAGCAGAGTCATTGCAGAAAAATTCCACTCTGTCATATTTCTCTTTATTACCCTTTCCTCTGCGGCCATGATGGGATTAGTGATATTTCCATTTGTCTGTTTTATGTATTTTGTTTTCCCTTCCTCTGAAAAATGATTACAGAATGAAAAGTTTGTCAGGCCTTGGAGTTCAGCAAGAGTCTCTCTGGAATTAATTTCATACTGTGGAGTGTGAGCAGGCATCTAGAAAAATGCTATTTGATGATTAAACTTTTGTTTTAATATAAGAAAATGGTTCTCAGCTTGTTGGTGGGTGTAGGACACAGAGCTGTGTGGAGAAGGCAGTATTTTTATTTGTCAAATGCCTGAAGACTTAAAAACCAAAGAAGCAGTAATAAGGAAGAAAGCTGGGGAAACAGAAGTTTTGCTACAGCTGGTTATTTTTTTAAATATTAGAAATTCTGTGGCAAAGGAGAAAAGCAACAGGAACAAGTACGTTGTCCTTGAATAAAACACAACGCGAGTCAGATGAGCCGAGATGTGTCAGAGCTGGAGGCCCAGCAGAGCCAGATTCACACAGGTCTGGCATGAAATGGCTCTCTTGATTTTATCATCCTCTCTGTAGAGTCTCTCAAGGCCTTGATCTAATTGAGGGGGTTTGTTCCGACACCTGCTGCAATCACAGCTAAACACTTCCCGTGTAAAATCAATGCCAGTAACGAAGCCTGTGCTGTGCTCTTGTCTCCACACTGTCTCTCTAACACTGGTTTCCACTTGTTCCCAGTTGTGAGATCCTTCTGCTCTGCTGCTCCTTCCACCCGATAGCCACCTCTGAGTGATTATTTTTAGCCAAAAAACTTGTGGTTCTTTCCTGCTCCCCCCTTTTAACCTTCCTCTTCTGCTCACTGTTCTCATAACATCAGTCACCAGATCAAGGTAGCCACGATATTCTCTGGCTCAGCAACAGGAGGAGGGATCCCATCAGGTCCTGCTGCTGCTATCAGGTGCTTGACACCTTTGTGGTTCCTGCTGGAGCTTCCAGAGGTGGAGGGACAAGGCACTGATGGATGTTGAATCCTCTTCCTCAGGGCTGTGCAGGTCCATGGCAATCAAAGGCAGATAGCCTTGTCTCCCTCCATGGTGCTGATTGATGATGGGTGATACACTCTTCCTTTAAATTAAGTAACCTCTGCGAGGACTGATTGTGCCTTGAGCCTTAGTCCTTCCTGGGGTGACAGTTTATTCTCCTTCCTACAGAATATCTCCTTTTCTGTCAAGTGCTGACCTCCTGGCTCGTGTGCTTCACCGCACCTGGCGTGTGCAGCAAGAAGCTGACTAACAAATGACTCAAACTCTTCACACGCGTTTGTGGTTTTGGAAATAAAATAGCAGTGTAAGACCTGATGGTTCAATAAGTGTGTGCACCAGAGAGGCTGCAGCCAGCCCCTCTCTGAAACCCTGAGACTGAGGAGAAGTCAGGGCCTGGAAACACACCCTGGCCCTGTCATTAAATGGAGTTAACAACAAGCCTCTGGAAATGGAATATATTAATGCTGTTGCTGTGGTTGGAGCCGAGTCAAAGGAGAAAAGGAGCCACACAGTTATTTGCAAATTCTTCCTGAAGTTCTGGTATCTGTAGGTAAACCTGAGCATCTTCCCTCAGATTATAGCAAAGTAAAATATTCCTCAAATGGTTTCTTAGGAAAATACCATCATGTTACTCAGCTAAACTATCTAGTGACGCTTTGAGATCCTCCATCTGAGGTTTGCAGTGTATCTACAGTCATCTCAGTCCTGCTTATCATACCCTGCCTGGGCTTGAAGTGGAGGAGTTGCACTTGCACACAGAGCTCTTGCTTTAATCAGCTGGAAGGACCACAGAGGAGTGCTGCGAGGTCTGGGTGGGGGATTATAGGGTTTGACAATTTGCAAGATTGTGGCAATAGTTTTACAGGGTTTAATGGAGCCAGTACTTGTAAATTAGGATATTTTTAATTTATGGAGGTAAAACTCCCCCGGGAAAGTGCATTTGCTGTTGTGAGGCTTAGAGGTAATTATAATCTCCTTTTTTGACACTGCACAGTTGGGAATGAATGCCAGCATTTCCATTTGAGGGTTTATTTGATTATTTTTCTCATTTTGCAAAACATTATTACATTAACCCGCCACTCCTGAATCCTTATCCTACCATGGCATTTACGCATGAGAGGGACTGTGCTCTGAAAGGAACATCAAACTGAAGAATGCTCCATGATGATAGAAAAGCTTCTGTTTATCCTGTGGTTTTGGAATAAGAGCTTATTTTTGGCCTTACAAACAAATGTGACCTAGTTTAGATCCAAAATGTAATCTGATGCTTCATCGACATGTTTCAGATATTTATTGAGGGCTGAAAGTACTCAGTTGGGGTTCTGGGGATTATTTAATTTGTTTCTGTAGGAGTTGCTTTTATAGCATATATATATATATATGTGCACATGATGCCATCAGGCCATGAGAGAAATCTTCCTCACCAGGACACACTGCTCTTATTTTTCTCTTATTTTTCTCTTATTTTTCTCTTATTTTTCTCTTATTTTTCTCTTATTTTTCTCTTATTTTTCTCTTATTTTTCTCTTATTTTTCTCTTATTTTTCTCTTATTTTTCTCTTATTTTTCTCTTATTTTTCTCTTATTTTTCTCTTATTTTTCTCTTATTTTTCTCTTATTTTTCTCTTATTTTTCTCTTATTTTTCTCTTATTTTTCTCTTATTTTTCTCTTATTTTTCTCTTATTTTTCTCTTATTTTTCTCTTATTTTTCTCTTATTTTTCTCTTATTTTTCTCTTATTTTTCTCTTATTTTTCTCTTATTTTTCTCTTATTTTTCTCTTATTTTTCTCTTATTTTTCTCTTATTTTTCTCTTATTTTTCTCTTATTTTTCTCTTATTTTTCTCTTATTTTTCTCTTATTTTTCTCTTATTTTTCTCTTATTTTTCTCTTATTTTTCTCTTATTTTTTCTCTTTTTTTCTCTTTTTTTCTCTTTTTTTTCTCTTTTTTTTTTTTAATCTATCTCTGCACATTGACCTGACTGTAATTCAGTTTCTGGGTTATTCGTCTAGTCCATACAATACTATGTGCTTTTTTTTTTTTTTCACTTGCTTACTTTTAATTAAATCTCATCACTTGAAAAATCCCAAGGAAGCACTTGCAGTTCTTTAATTTGATTTTTATTTTCATTAAGTTAAAGCTTATATGACAAGTTTCCAAAAGCTTTCGCTAAATGTACTTTGTTTTCCTTCTTCTGAATGAAAGTTCTGTTCTTGCCATAGGGATTCGGGCAGGAAGGGAACATTCTCCTGGTTTTTATCACCCTGCAGACCTGGCTTTGTTATTAACAGACCTGGCTTTGTTATTAAGATTGTGGTGAGCAGGGAAAGCAATGAAATACTCTGTTAGGTGGAGTCTGCGTAGTATTTTCTTTAACTCTAGTCTTTATAGATCGTGTTGGCATAAAAAAGCCAGAGAAGGAAGATTCTTCATACAGAGCAAGCAATTCTTCTTGGCCCATATGAAATTAATTATTTTATATCCCATAACTGGAACTTGTAACTCAGTGTAATTGGCAGGAGAAGTCCCGCAGTAACAATCCCAGGGCCTGTTATTGTTTCCTCTAGTACTCCACTGTGGGAATGCTGGAAAAACAGCCTCCCATTCTGGTGTTTACTGACAAACATGTAAATAAATCATGCCAGCTTGTACAATAAGCTCAAAGATAAATAATTTCTTCTCTTGAAATGCTAAATGTTGCACGAGGGAGAAGGGTGGAGACCGGCAGGTTTTGTGGTACCCGTTGAGGTGTGACTGTGGTTTAGGGCTTTGGAGAGCTGTAAGGACCCAGAAAACTTGGTTCTCTTCCCAGTCTGCCAGTACCTTGCTTTGTGACCGTAATAGGACATGGATTAATCTTGTCTTACCTCCCATATTCTGTTGAAATAACACATTAGTTGCTTCAGACGCTGTTTGCAGCCTCGATGGAGGAACCTCCTCCTCCAGCAGCACCTCGTAGCATGGCTCCCATTTCCCACATTGTCCTTCTCGGTACCCCAGAGGTTCTCATCCTCTGTGTTCAGTCCAGTAACAGCAAACCTCCTCGTGCTGCCATAAGCTTCAAAAGCACTGGTGTGAACCACCCCTGTTACCCCTGGTCAGCTCCATGGGCTTTGGTCCACCCTTATCCTGGAGGAGTTTGTGTCAGACCCAGCTGAGCGAAGCCCACGTAGGCTCTTTACCGTGCAACAGTTGAGTGTTTACCCAGGGGCTGCTGCTGACGTTCTGTCTCACAGGCCCTCAGAAGCTGCCTCCCTCTGGCAACTTGATATATTAAGATATTTTTTTCCTATCTGCCTCTAATTTCTGCCTATTTATCTCCCAGGTGGAGTCTGCAGTGACAAGCTAAGCAGAGCCATGCATCTAACTGCTCCACCACCCTGACATGTTCTCGCTCAGTGCTGTCTCAAGCTGAGGTTGCAGCACAGTTGGGGAGAAGGAGAGAGATAACAGGGTACTGCTGAACATCAGCCCTCAGCACTCGATGGTGGGACAGTTAAAGCCAAGGGAAATAGCAAAGCAAGAGATCACTGATGAATGTGGCATCTCCATCCTGCTCCTAGGAAGAGCACTGGTTCAGCGATGGCTGAGGACACTAATTCAATGCTTCGTTAGGAAAGCTCAGGATGTATCCTCAGCTGAAACAAGCTGCCTGCACTTTCACTGGAAATAAGGCAGTTTGTGAAGGATGAGGATCTGACCTGTTGGTTATTAAGGTCTTCAAGCTTATCTGTGACATTCCACTTGAGTTAGCTGGCTGGTAACCTAACAGGTGGAGCAGGAGTAGACTTAAGCACACACTGAAGATTAAGCGTATAAATGTTTTACAGAAATACATCTTCAGTAGCTGAGTGTCCATTGAGATTTTCCCATGACCATTTTTTTGTAAGGAGAATTCATGTTCAATGAAATGGTTATCTTCGTGGCAAAAATGCAGTCCTGGTAAAAGGCCTAGGTCTTTTGGTGTTGTGATGGTTTGGGGTGGGTATGAAGTCACAAGAATTCTGGAGAGAATTTAAACAAAACTGTAGTTAGTTGTAGTTGCTGAGTTTCTTTTTCTATCCTTTCCCTCAAGAGAAGAAAAATACACTTGTGAACTCTACAGGTTAGTGGTTTCAAGGCAGGAGAGCTCCTGTTAAATTAGTCATTTATGGACCATGAAGATTTAGTAAATGACCTCAGAGACAAAACCTTCCAGATTTTTTTTCTGTTTTATTTGCAGATTATTTGAGAAAATTTAAGTCAAGTGTCAGCATGAGTATCTGGGGGCTGGGAGTGCCTGGGGAGCATTTGGATGGGGAAGAGGTGGCTTGGCATGGGAATCCCCTAGTTGTCCTCTCTGGTGACAGTGACTGGGGAATGGAAAGGACCTCTGGGAATGCTTGGTAAGTGTGTGTGGGTTCAGTCCTGCCTGGACTCTCTGTTGCTGGTGAGGAAGGAGCCCGTGTGCTGACATTGAGGTGGGTATGATGCAATCCTGTGATGATGGCTTGAGAGTATACAGGTGCTCTGATCTCAGAGGATGTGTAGCACCTGGGAGAGGCTGATGATGGAGCTCAGACTGACCTGGCAGATGTGTCCGGTTGTGGCAGCCAGCTGCATCCTTGCAGACAGATGTGCTCTGTGCTTTTAGACGGGCCAAGGTTGCAGCCTGATGACAAGAGATGCTGTTTAGACCATAGAGCCTGGAAGCATCCCCAGAGAATGCTACAAAATTGTACCTGCGGGGATCCGTGCCAGGGAGGGTACTTCAGATGTAGCACACTTGGCCAGCTTTGGATGGGAAGTGTTTATCCTCATCAGAAGCACCGTGCCTGTATCTCCCTCTGATCACTTCCCTGTCTGCTGCTATCGAGTAAAACTTGGGTCTGAAGCAGCACATCCTGCTCTGGGATTTGTTTGTACTTTGTTAAAACCAGCACCCAGGGATTCTTCCTCCTTTTGCTTTCAAAGATCTAGTTTCACCTTCCCCTTGACTCTGGGATGCCAATTAAGTAGCTTGAAGCAGGGAGGGCTGTGGATGTTATTGATTAGGGCTCTAATTGCTTATCTCTTCATGCTGTCCAAGTGAAATGGGCTGTATGGACACGCACGGAGCGAAATGGAGATGTAGCTGCCTGCCACTCCGACTGAAACCTGCATTGTTCCACAACACCAGGGCTGCAGGGATATTTTTGAGCTATTGTTTCTCAGCGGTGAGTGCTTTGGCTCAGTGCTGTTGGCTCTTCCAACCTCACTGCTTCCAGTGAGGCCCCACATTGTGATCAGCCAAGGGTCAGGGGAGGGTTGTCCACTGCAGGCAAACCCTGTTTGCTGCTGTGAGCACTTCCCAAACAGCCAGTGCTGCAGCAGGGAGGCCACGTAGTGTAAATTATTTGTTAATCATTTCCTTCCAGTTTAGAACCAATGCTTGGCATTTTCAAGGCATCACAGGAAAGCAAAGGGCAAGTTCATACACATCTCCAAACACAGACCAGAGCCAGTTTTTTAAAAAATCTCAATTTCAAGAGAACTTAAAAATTTGGGGTGTATGTTTTCAAACTATCAGCTGATCACAACTTTGTTTACTTCTGACAAAGTGAGGAAACATCACCAGAGACTAAAGCAAATGGTCAAGGTAAGAAGCTGCCAGCTGTCAAGAGGCAGGACTTCCAGAAGAAAGAGCTCTCTCCTCATAATTCTGGGTTGTTGCTTGTCCAGGGTGGCTTTGGGCCACTAACAGCCAGAAGGCACAGAGAAAACAAAGTGAGCTCTTTGTTAGTCACTGCAGGAAACTTTGTCCTTCTGTGAGCAAGAGGATGACTCCAGAGTTGCCTAATTGGGCAGGCAAATGTTTAGTGATTTAGTTTCGCTTAGTGAAACAGTGATGTTTGCAAAAGGATTTCACATCTGTATCTGAAAGAGCTTGAGTTGACCTGTGAAGTGAAGAAAAGGCTGGATTTCATTCACGGCCTCTGTGCAAAACTGAACCACCTGGCTGTGAACGAGAAGCTTCACCTGGCTCTCTGCTTGGGGTGAATTTCATTAGAATGGGCTGATAATTGCCTTGTAAAGACAGAACCAAGCAGGGTGAATTTACCTTCAAGGCCCATGAAGGACAAGACCAAACCAACCTCAGAACAGTATCAGACTTTTCTCTTCAAGACAAAGTTTTAGTGTAAACACTGAGGCCTTCATGAACTCAAGACGTCAGCTTTGCGGGTGTTCAAGGATGACAGTAGCTCTTTCCTGCAAAACAGAAGGGTCTGTTCAGTGCAAGGGATTCACTTTCATCACTGTAAGGCCAGGACATCTTTCAGGACTTCACCCAGGCCTGTGGTTCATCAAGTGCTTCTCTTCTCCAGGTGAAGATTGGATGCAATCCATGGAGTATGTTTTCACATGGCTCGGGGAATTCTCTGCTTGATTTTAGTGTTAGAGAAGATCAGGGAGAGGGGTCCAACTTGCAGTTAAGGCACAAAATGCTTTGTTCTGAGGAAGCTCTTTCCTCTGGACAGATCCCAAAAGGTGCCAGTGCTCCTTTCCAGGTGTGCCACATGTTTGGGACAGACAAAAAACACTGCAGTGCTGGAGAAGCTGACGATGACAGTGCTGCCCTTCCTCCTTAGGGGATTCTTCATGTATGCTGGGTGGAAATCACCAAGTACCTTGGAGATAAGAGCAGATACCTTCAAGGTGGCTACAAGAAGCAGTGCAGATACAGGAGGACTGAAGACAGTAAAACTGGTTTTAGGTAATTTTTTTTGTTTTCAGATCAGATCTGCATATTTATACCCTTATCTGCACGCACACTGAATCCCCAGTGGCAGTGGGACACGAGCGTTGCCTGTTATTGCAAGTTCTGTCTCTGTGCAATTTCCTGTTGTTAATGCAGCTCAGTCCCTTGTTTCCATTCCAGTCAAATCATGCCAGTTGTTTTTTCCCAGGTCATTGTGCTGTCTTAAAATAGCCCCTACCTCTGTGTTCACAAAGCTTGTGAATAAAGAGCTCTCTCGAAGGAGCTGCTGAGCCAAGTTGCCACGGCCAAGTGAGCAGGGACCTGAAGGGGCATTTCCATCACTCGATGAGCTGCCAGTCCTGCTGCTCTGAGCACAAACATCCTTGGCTTCAGACGCATACAGATGTGCAGTCTGACTTTATTTATGTGCTCTTCAGATCTAGATAGTCCTTAGGAAGCCCCACTCAGGATAATAACAAGATAAATAAGTTTTTAGCATACAGAAAATGAAAACCTGATTATTTTTGTAAACTAGACAAACGCTGGAAACTCTTAGCAATAGCAAGAACATTTTTTAGATTTTCATGTGTCACAGCTTCTTACTGATGTATTTCCTAGATAAAATGACATTGGTTATGGAAGCCTCTGTCAGTACAAATGCCACATCAATTGGAAATATTTTTCTTAATCTTTCATTTTTAGCCATCGTGTGGTGTGACATTAATTAGGCAGTGATCAGACATGCCAAAACTCTGAAGGACTGTTATGTGGTCAGAGGGCTCACCTCATCCTGGTGTAAGGCTTAGGCAGTGCCAAGAGGAGAACTTCTCCCGTGTTTCTGGTGTTGAGTTTGGGCTTTAGCCCCTCGCTTCTAAACCTGGCATCTACTCTCTGAATTCTTATTGGCATCCTTTCCCTTACCCCATTGGCAGCCTTCCTGTAACCTGGACAAGCTGAGCAGGTTGTCCATCTGCCTCCCTGTCTGTACCTGTGTTTTGCTGCTGCATTGGTAGATGTAGGTATGGAAGTATTTCTTCATAAATAGCACATAGAAACTGTAATAAAAAGATAGGACTGAGGTGTGTGTTTATCAAAAACAAACAAAGAACAACAACAAGAAAAAACCCCAAGGGATGCTTTCTTGAATGAATTAAAATCCAGATAGTACTGGGCCAGTAGCTAAAAGAGCAAAATAGGCAAACAGATGACTTTACATCTTCTGTTTTAGGTTTGTTCTGGTGTAAGTGTCCTTTTTTTGGGTGACAGAGTGCTGGTAAAGTGCATGGCTCTAGATGCTGGCCTGCATCACCAGAGTTGCTCCTCACCTCTGTCCTTTCCTGGATGGGGGTACTGGTTTGCAGATGCAGGCAGTGAGTTCCAGCTGTTGCAGCTCTATTCTTACCTACACTCTGATTTCTGAGCAAAACTACACAGAAAATCAGCAAGAGTTCCATCTGCTAAATACAGAGGCTGGACCTGCTCACAGTGCTCTGGGAATGGGGAGCACAGGGTGAGCTGTGGGGAAGCGGTTGTGCAGCCAGTTAATGGGGCTCGGGCACTGCAGACCCCAGCTGGGCTAGCAGCAGCGTAGCTGGTGGCTGAGAGAGGCTCCAGGGGTGAAGTTTTCAGTTCCCACTTGCTCCTGGAAGTGCAGCTAGATTTCCTGGGCTCCTTTCCAGTGCACTCACACTGGAAGTGTGGCTCATTTCTGCAGAGCTGCTTCTGATAATAAACAGGTTGAAGAGTTGGTGTAGGAGCAGTGAGTTGTATTCCTGAATCTCTCTGATAAGTAACAATACATTGTGCTTCATGCATGTTCAAAAGAAAAGCGTTATTCTTCTGAAGATCTTGTCCCACTTTGCAAAGTCTCTTTATTCCACTTTTTCTGAGTCACAAGGTGAGAGGGGAGGTCAGGCCGTCTGGGCTGGTGTTGCAGAGGATCTGGAGAACATCCCTGGCTAGCTTAACCCAGTGGTGTGTGTTTGTCTTTGAATTTGCTGTAATAAATCTCCTGATGAGGTCCTATCAGTGAAGTGAACAGAATGAACACATCATTAGGTTAAAAATAGATATTCACAGTCACAAAGTCTGTGTTACCTGGTAGGCAGTTGGGTCCTGGCCCTTCCTCAAGCTTGCAGCTTCTGTTGCTGCCTCAAGGCTGGAAGGAGAAGCCCCTCTTGGCATCTCTGATGGCACAGCAATGTTGTGTGTCTTACCAGGGAGTGTGTTGGTAAGAGAAGTGTGTTGGTAAGAGGGTTTTTGCCCCTCTGCTAGGAGATTATTCTAGGGGTACGTTTTATCCGGTGCTGGCATATGCACACGCGTGCAGCAGGCATCCGCTGGAGCTGGCAAGCTGGAAAAATAACAGTGTCCTCAGGGAAAATATATACTCCCTTGTTGGTACCTTCCTTCCCTCTGCTGGCAGTTTCTCTGCACGTATCACAGCTCTCAGCCCGCTGCCCCTGAGAGCCAGAGAGAAAGATAAAACATTCTCATCACAGCCATGTTATTTTTCTTTCGAAGTTCTCTGGCGCTTTCATATAGGGTTGTTGATATCGAGAGCTATAGGTGTCACAGGGCTGGATATATGGATAGAGATGTACAGCTGAGTGTGACAGCTGGGTGTCTGACTCTTTTCCATTTCAAAATCTGATCCCTCTTCTCTGCCATCAGTTTGATTTCATGCCTCTTCTGGCTCCTTATTCAGTGGGGCTGGGAGCTGTGCAGAATTTGAGGCTTTATTTCCAATGAGCTTGTCAGGTCTCGGCTCGCAGCAGTGAACTCATTAGCAAAATCAACGCTGGTGAACATCCCTTGATTACAGAAATGTCAGCACACGGTGTGTCTGAGGGACTGAGATGCCCTCCCCACTACAAAGGCTTTTCTCCCTGGTGATGTGGGGTCGTATGTTGGGTTTATTACGCTGCTGCTGACACCATGGCACTGGGGAATTGCACCGTGTCGTGCAGCCGTGCGAGACCCACTGGCATCCAGCTCAACTCATGAGCAATCCTCTCATCCAGAAAGCAGCTCAACCTTCTTATGGTTGATGCAATCAGAAATAACAGCACCAAACTAATCGGGAGGGATTCTCAGCTTGGCATTGCAAGGGAGGGTGCAGCAGAGCAGGCATCCGGGTGGGTCTGTGCTGGCTGTGGACCATGCTGTGGTTCAATCCCCAGCACCATCGTCACCAAAGTATTTCCTGCTGCAAAGCTGGAGAAGCTGAGTTACTGCACGTACAGCTGGAGCTGGTGAGGCTCAGCACCCCCTCTCCTTGTTTCATGTTTAATTAGCTGGCGTGGGAAGGATGGATTGGATAGAACAGGGAAGCAGGAGGGAGAAGGAAGGTTAATCTGTCCTCTAGCCTTGCTGTTCCTTCTTCCTTGTGATCTTGAGAAGCAAGGAGATGATGTCTCCTTTGAAGTGTCAAGTACTCCCCATCCTTCTCCCTGAAATGGTCTCACTCCTCCTCCTCCTCCCATCCTCCATCCAGCTGCCTTCTGCAAAGTGCTGCTGGTGGCTGAGGTGCTGGAGCCGTCCTTGCAGGGACTGAGAAGCAGGATTTTGGACCTGGTTTTTCTGAGCACCCTCAAAGCCATGTGCCTATTCAGACAGTCCTGAGAGATTGGGGTGCTGCCTAGATTTAGCATGAGGAGTTTGAGGTTAGTGAAGCAGAAGGAAGGGTCTGGGCTGTGAGGGGCTGTGGGAAGGTGCAGGATAGTGAGCAGGGGAAGGTGATGCTGCTCGGGGGTTACCTGGGGTCTCACCAGGTTCTTGGGTTTTACAAATAGCTGCTCAATCCCCTGAGCTGGTATTAGTAAGGAGAGGAAGCCGAGCTCCCTCCTCTCATGGTCTTCAATAGCTCTGTTCAATCTTTCAGTAAACTGTTTCTGAATAACAACTTGGGGATATCGGGAGAGGAGGAGAGGGCTGGCATGGCACGGCCTTTCCCTGGGACCCGTGTTCTCCTCAAATCATAGTAATTGAATTGTTTTAATATTAATATCTTCTCTGGAGCTCTGCTGATGGGAGGGAGGGAGAGATGTTTCTTCCAAAATAGTCTTAAACTATATGCAGAAAGTATGAATAAATCTCTCAGAGATTATAGCCCCTGGAAAGCTCCTGTGAATATCAGAAAGACATCCTCACTGCTATGGGAGGTTTGATTGAATTACAAATCTGAGGCAACTCCAAAGCAAAACTGATTAAGTCTTTTCTTTTTCACTCTCTTGTTGTAGCTTTTAAAAGCGCTAAAGCTTTTTAATAATTAGAAATCCCCCTGTCCTGTTTGTAAGTGCTTAGAATTGGCGTCATCCTGCCCGTAAGCAGTTCTGGTTGTCATTGTGTCCACACAGATGGTTACACACCAAAGCAGAAGACTTGCATAGCACGAAGCCTGTGATGAGGAGTGTTATCACTCATTATCTCCAAGGGAGACCCCCAGTTCGTGTTATGGGAGGATCACCTGGGGCTTGGAGAAGGCAGTGGGAGAGGGAGATCGTGTCCAAGAGATGAGCCCGTGGGTGCAGCAGAGGGTGATGGCTGTGGTGGCCACTGGAGATTAAATGGGGATGGGGTCCCAGCTCAGCCCCCAGCCCTGCCACACAGGGAACTGGAGTGGCACTGGGCTCAGCCTCCTACATAGCTCTTGGAAATGAGGCTTTTCTTGGCTGATGCCTCCTTTCCCCGGGCACAAAGCACTGGTGGGGGGGAGAGGAGGGTCTGTCCCGATGGGGATGGCTCAGTTCCTGTCGGATGTTTGTGAGCCGTTCCCGCGCCCACAGCGTCTGCGGTGTTTGATTAACATTGTCACCGCGCTACCACTATCTAACTCATTGCTTTGTGAAACATTGCCGGTGTAAAGACACTATAGAAATCACCTTATTCAGTTCTCTTCTATTATACCAGAGATTAAAAAAAGAAGGGAAAAAAAAAAAAGGAAAGAAAAGAGAAAAGCATTGTACCACAGGAGCTTTGCATCTCTTGCAGGGCTGTCTATACGAAGAAGACAGCTGTGGTCTCTGCCAGCCCTTGACAAGTGATTTTTGCAACAATCAGATGGGAGAACATGCTCTGTTAGGCTTATAATTGATAATATACCACTGTTGAAATATGCCTGTCAGTTCTGCAGGTAGATAAAATTATATCATTGATATTTCATAACAGTTTTCACAGGCAGCATCTAAAACCATGTCCTCCCCCTGGCAGATGAAAGGTTAGATGGGAAGATGTGTCAGCAGGATCCGGCCTTCTGCCTCAGTGTAGGAGAGGAGAAGGAGAGGA
>NW_010303451.1:33469-56581 GCF_000700745.2 Antrostomus carolinensis
AGATCAGAGCCACGTTTGAAGCCTTTCCCAGGGGCTGGCAGAAGCTCTGCGCTGGGGAATGCAGCTGGGTAGGAAAATGTCTGTATCACAGAGGGGTTAAAATAATGAATAGGGAAATTCAAATGATCTAACCCAAATCAGAATGCCGACTCTTTAAACAGAGAAGGCGATGAACTATTGGACGCTTCAGAAAGCACTGCGATTGATCCTGGGAATGTTCTGAAGATGAGCACAGGCTTTGGGGAAGGTCTTGTACGAACATCCCGGCTGCCGAGTGCAGAGCAGGCACATCTGCATCCTGCACCTCGGTCCAAAGGGGGACGAGCCCAGACAGAGGAGGCAGAGGGTCCTTGGCAGCTCTGCCCTCATCCTGCTCCCCCTGCCCGTCCCATGGCTGCTGGCTCCCAGGCGTCTCCTGCCAGAGCGTGGTGTGGTTAAACTCACCAGTAAGATCCAGCAAAGCCCTTCAGCAGCGCTGGGGTGGCTGGTGTATGGTTGGAGTGAGAGGCTCTGGCTGTCTCTGAGATTGCGGGGCTCAAAGAGGGTTCAGAACCCCATAGAAGCTAGGTGTGACAGTACCACAGCATCCAGAAATCCAAAAGCTTTTTGGATCTCTCTTTAGGAAGTGTTCACTGTAAAGAAAACCTAGTGCTGAGACAGAGAAGGAGCCCCACGACTTCTACCACCACCACCACCACCTTGCTTTGCCTTCCCTGTCCCACTGCCAGCTTGGTGTCTGTCCAGCATCAGAGGAGAGCCAGGGAACTGGGTTGTGGGAACAATCCATTGCTCAGCCATAATGTCCAGGATCCTACAAGTCAGTCCTTCTCTTGGGTTGCATGAGAAGATCCTCACCTTGTCCACACCATTGGTGCATTCACAATCTCACATGCTGGTACTAGAGAGAGAGAGCAGGTTTTATAGACCAGAGGCTGGAAACAGCTTATGATATGGGGGAGATGGAGAAGGGGACTGTGGGCGCTGTTGGCAGGACTTTGTCACATCTGTTTGAGGAGACGTTGTTCCAGACCAGGAGTTTGTAAGCAGGGAGGGGATAAGGTCCAATGCACGTGCTGATTCAGTGTCCTGCAGAGTAAAAATTTAAAAAACTAAAAAATTTGAAAAAGGAAAAAAGCATTTCTGGTTGTAAAAGGAATAAATTATTCTCTTTTTGCTAGTGAGCAGGTGGAGAGCAGCAAGTGAGGCACGAGGTGGGGACCTGGAAGGGCTGATGGCTCCTCTCTGCCAGCCTTGGCTCAGGGGAGGGACACAGCAGCCTCTACTCAGTCCTCCCTTCTCCTGTTTCCTCTTTCTTTCTTCTTTAGTACAATACTCAGACCCACTGATTGCAAAAGCAGTTCCATGACATTTCCAACACCCCTTTTATTGTGCCCCCATGAGACGTGTCCCGCTCTGGTGGGTGCTCAGCACCACCAGCCCCTCTCTGCAGCCCAGTGAACCCCGCTGTCAGGCTGGTTTGGACAGAGAGAGGGTTGTTCATCCCCAGCCTCACCCAAATTGGGGGCTAACTTGAGCCCCAAATTAGCCCCTCACACCGAGGCACCAGGACTTGCCTGGCATTAGCACTTTCTGCGCTGCGACTTCTTCCCATTCATTAGTGTTATTGACTAACATTTGGAGTCAAATTAAAGGCGTGTAGCTAATAGCGAGCTCTGAATTCTCTTCAGGGTTGGCTGCACTGAGTGAAATTAAAGTTCCCGACATCCCCATTCCCCTTCCCCCTCACTAATTAGCCCTCCCCAACTCGTAGAGGTTGACATTTAAAATGAACTCAGCTAAAATGAGCATTTTTGTAACCAGGGTTTGCAGTGCTGATAATAGGAACATAGAGGAGAAAATCCTTGATTTAGAGGGCAGCCAGGGAAGGTGCTGAGGAGAAGCCGACTGTCCTCACTGCCGTCCCACGCTCGGGCAGTGCAGGCTGGAGCAGGACGGGTGCTGCTGCCTGGGTGCACGTGCTAAAGCCTGGGAAGGGGCCATGAAGTTCCCTTGAATTGTTGCATTAAGGGGATTATTTTTTTTTCCCCTGACTCCGTGATGAAGGTCCCTTGGTGAGAGATTTCTCCCTTCAAGATACAAAAGCTAGTAAATTCTGGGCTAAGTCTGCAAATCCACAGCTGACGTTTGTGACTTAACTTACTCTGCTGAGTAAAATGCAGAGCACAAAGACAGGAGTTTTAGCAGCGCTGTGTGACCAGGCTGCCAGGTTCTTAAACCCCCAATTTCCTGCCTTTTGATGGGTTTAAATCAGGATGGGTCTAATAATAATGGTAGTTGGTATTTATATGCCACTTTATCTTAAAAGCACTGTACAAACATTAATTAATTATAGACTCAGACGGTGTCTGCAAATGTATAGCTGCAGATGCAGGCGGCTTCAGAGCCACACACAGCTTTTAGGCAGGAGCCTCGCAGCGTGCGAGAGCACAGAGTACATCTGCTGCAGTGGGCAGAGCTGCTTTGGTCTGGTGTTACCTGCTGGGGGTGGCAGCTGTGAGGAGGAGGTGGCCCCAAAAGGTGATTAAAGACACAACCTGTGCCCCGTCTCTGCCCATAAACACATCATGGGCTCAGTGGGACCGTGGCTCAGGCGAGTGCCCCTCCGGGTGCTGGGAACAGGCTTTCTTTGCACCAATTTGTTGATGTCTTCCCAGTTAAAAGGAGGCTGGTGGTAGGTAGTGGTGTGGTGTAGCAGGTGACGTGTTCCCTTGTGCTTCAGCCTCTGCCTGGCACAGTGGTAAGTGTGATACCTTCCTACACCTCAGTCCTGGACCAGCAAAAGGCACCTGCTTCCTACTCCTGGCTAGAGGGGTGATAAGCTTTGGGGGTTAGCTCCTGCTTTGGGGCAGTTTGCTCTGTCTCAGCAAGACAGAGAACAAGTAACCGAGTCCTGCCTGGATTCTTAACCTCCTTATGGTTGTCCATGTTACTCTTTTGGGGGATGTTGTGGTCCCTAAAATTTACAGGTGATGCAGAGATGAGAACTGTCCATCTCTTACTTCTCAAAATTAACACAATCACCCCAATACTGTAGGGAAGCTTGTTGTCAGCAGTTAGAAACTGTGGCTGCACCAGCCCTCCTCTCCAAACAGATCCTGCCTAACTGGGATGTGATGGTGTGGATGCTCCATGCCTGCCTGGGAGGGAGGGTGGCAGCAGCCATGTAGGAAGGCAGGCTCTGTCTTCACAACCTTTCCCCATCTCTGACCACATGCTGGACATGCAAAAGGTCCCTGTTTCCTTGGAAACAAGTTTGTTCTGCATGTGCTGCAGTCAGTCGGGAAAGTTTGCCTTCATCAAACCCCCATGGTGAGGAGAATAAGCTCCAGAGATGCTGTCCTAGGGACGGCAGCCTGATTGCTGCTGCTTTCCTTATTTACATCCCTGTAAGAAAAGGAAAAGGAAAATGAAAATCTCCCTCCTGCCCCTTGCAGAGGAGATCTCTCCTGATTCCTTGCAAGGCTGGTCAGCGTCTGAGGGCAGAGGAAGTGACTTCAAGCATAGACACATCACTGAGCACCCCAGAACTGTGCAAAGCTTGGGCTGCAAATGCTGCTCCCGTGTGCGGTGGCGAATGGTGGGCAGTGTAGGGACACGTCACCTCGCTCTGTTCCTCTTTATTTGCTTCCCGATACATTCAGCATCCAGTCAGGCTTTGAGACAAAAGGCCCAGAGGTGTTGGAAACGCTGTGTCTGTGGCTCCAAGCGCAGCTGGGAAGGAAGGAGCAGGGGGCAGGTGACACGGTGCCAGTGGGCTCCTCTTCGCTTTGCCTTTGTTTCTTTTCCAAACCCAGAGCTGCAAACTCAGACACCCCAGGGAAATCAGAGCAGAGACCCAGGGATGTGACCTGGGCCAGCTTTTTTCTGGCTGAATCATAGAATCACAGACTAGTTGGGTTGGAAGGGCCCTTTAAGCTCATCCAGTTCCAACACCCCTGCCATGAGCAGGGACACCTTCCACTAAACCAGGTTGCTCAAAGCCTCATCCAACCTGACCTTGAACACTTCCAGGGAGGAGCAGCCACAGCTTCTCTGGCCAACCTGGGACACTGTCTCACCACCCTCATGGGGAAAAATTTCTTCCTAATATCTAATCTAAACCTCCCCTCTTCCAGTTTCAAGCTATCTCCCCTTGTTCTATCACTACCTGCCCTTGTAAAAAGTCCCTCCCCAGCTTTTATGTAGCCCCCAAGTCTTTCCAGAGGGGAGGTGGGGCAGGGGAGTGGGTCTGCCATGGGTCAGCCACACAGACATCGGTGCTGGCCGTGTCTCTGACACGCTCAGCACAAGGGGCTTCTTGGAAGACGCCCTCGATCACAGCAGGTTTGCCTTTACCTCCCGCTTCGCCGGGTTTGGCCCCGTCACAGCACCGACCTGCCCAGGATGCGGCACCCCAGCGTGATGCTTCTTGTACCAGAGGAGTGCAGAGTCCAACCCTGGGTGCTGAGCACTGGGAAGGGACCATGGGACGGGGAAGGGGAAAGCACAGGGACAGTCCAGTGCGGATAGCGAGGCTGGAGGTGAAGCGAAGCCCAAAGCCTGGCTCAGAGCGGGTGTGGGGGCATTTAACTCCGCAGATGTAAGTGCTCCAGCCTGCAGTTTAGAGAAACCTCGTAAATATTTTAACTCTGGGAGGATGAAAGGAAAACAAACAAACACAGGTCTGGGCCTTTGGGGCATTGCTGTGATCATCCCTTTCGAGAAACAGGCGTTTTGCTGGTACCAGGCTCTGCGGAGCGTGGGGGCTCGTGGCTGCGGCGGAGAAGGGGCTGATGCTGGCAGAGCTGGGGTCCTGCCATGATGTTGTTTATTTATTGCAGAAACACACCAAAAAAACAAACCCCAACCCCAGTTCAAGTATTTCCATCAAAATTTTGATTTTGGAGAGAGGGGAGACTAAGAAAAAAAGGTGAAACTTATCTAAGGAGGTTTTTTTTGCTCCTATTATTCAACCAAGATTTGCTAAACCAAACCAGTGAGCAAAGCTTTGAGTTTTGATCCTGAAAGGGTGGGCAAATGTCATGAACATTTTGGCCATTCTGTACTTGTTTTGACTGCCTCTACCTCTAAAGTCTTGTTTGAACTTTGAGACTGAAATTTAGTTTTATTCTTTTTAGAGCTAGGAAGCAATGAAGAATGCTTAAATATTCTTTGCTGAACATTTCATTTGAAAAATACGCTAAAACCCACAGAATTAATGATTCGGCGATCAAGGCTGTGAATTTTGGTTAATCATCATTTTAAAAGCCCTACTGGTATAATTTTGCAAGCTGAGGAATATTGTAAAATGTTTCAGTTGTTTTGCTGTCGGAATTAAACGAGGCAGACACTGTACAGATGCAGTTGTTCTGGTACACAGGTGCACTGAGCTGGTAGAAATCGCTCTGGTTCCTGACGCAGAGCCGTGCCAGATGGACAGACGGACGCCTGTACCATGGGACTGAACTCCCATCGCCTTGGCTGACGTGCAGCCAGGAATCATAGAATCATAGAATGGTTTGGGTTGGAAGGGACCTTAAAGCTCATCCAGTTCCAACCCCCCTCCCATCAGCAGGGACACCTTCCACTAGACCAGGTTGCTCAAAGCCTCATCCAACCTGGCCTTGAACACTTCCAGGGAGGGGGCATCCACAACTTCCTTGGCCAACCTGTTCCAGTGTCTGACCACCCTCACAGTGAAGAACTTCTTCTTAATATCTCATCTAAACCTCCCCTCTTTCAGCTTAAACCCATTTCCCCTTGTTTTGTCATTAACTGCCCTTATGAAAAGTCCCTCCCCAGTTTTCTTGTAGCCCCTTCAGGTACTGGGAGGCCACTATAAGATCTCCCCGGAGCCTTCTCTTCTCCAGGCTGAACAGCCCCAACTCTCTCAGCCTGTCCTCATAGGAGAGGTGCTCCAGCCCTCGGATGGTTTTGGTGGAACTGTGGCAGGTTTGACCAGGGAGGTGGTTTAGATGTCAGCCTGTGTTTGCACGTTAATGCCAGGTATTAATTACCCGGATCTGTTTGGAACCCGCTCACCGCGACTCTGTCAATATTTGTGATAAAATTCAACAGCCACAAAAATCTCTTGATTCGTGGAAATTCAGACCTTGTTTGCTAAGACTTGCTGTGGGTTTGCTGAAGCCCCTGGCAGCCTGACGATCGCCTCAGTTCACTGCCCGCCTGCTGCTCACGGGCTTGTTTTGAAGAGAATCTGCTCTGTTTTTGAGCAAATACAGATGCAGTTTATGGAACTGGTGCTCAACCGATTCCTTTGGTTTCGGTATAAATCCCAGGAGAGATCAGCATTTTGCTTTAAAATCTTTGAGCAGCTCAAACAAAGGGATGGATAAAGAGAAATGTTTGCACAATCTCTTTGCAAATCAAATCTTTAACATCGTGCATTGTTCTGGGGAGGCGGAGAGGAAAGATAATCCCAGATTTTTGACTTTGAGCTTGCAAGGCAAAGCTGTCCTTCATTGTAAAATCAGTAGGAGTTTGTCCTGCGACGGAAACCGGAGGATCTGGAGTCCTGAGACATCAAAACAAATTACACCGCGATCTTTTTCTCAGCCTGACTCCAGGAGGTTTCGTCTCGTGCCAAGCGCACGCAGAGTGTGAGCGTTTTGACATGTTCTCCTAATCCTGGGATTTATAAAGTGCTTAGCGACACGCACAGAAGTGATTCATTACTGCAGCACCGTCCCGGAGCCTCGGACGCAGAGCAAGGGGAACCATCCCTCGCTGCCTGCCACGACCCCGCGCCTCCTGCACCCCAGTGCTGACTCTCCTGCCAAGCCACCGCTTTTTGGAGGTGTTTCTGGGGGTGCTCAGAGTGTTGCCCAACGCAGAAGCTTCAGAACCATCGGTGACTCCAGGTCTGGCCTCACCACACCTCCGTGTGTTTTCTTGCTCAATGGAAAAGGGAAGAACGTGCCAAGGGATGGACCCAGGAGCAACCCTGGGCTTCCAGCCTCACCCGTGGCATGTGGGTCCTGGGTGCTACGAGCGCTGTGTGGACACCAGGGCAGCGTTTCATATTTTCCTCTTTGCAAAACTGCTGATTCCTCAACATCTTGAAATTCCCCAAATGTCTGTAAATTTGAAACACAGGCCCCTTCCTAATGCTTAGAAACGCTGCTGTCCTGCGCTGAAGGTTGATTCCACATGTAGTGAGTGAATTCTGGAGTTTTTTGGGTTTGGGCTGAGGTTTGGGGGTACGGAGGTGCTGCTCCATATCTTTAGGACCTGAAATGCCTCCACAAAGCTGGTGTTTGGTAACTAGCCAGGGAGCTTCACCCAGCAGGTGGCTGGGAGCCAGCCCATGGTGCAGGGAACCGGCGTAACACACGCTCATTATCTCAGCCTTGCTCAGAAAGGATATTGTGATTTTAATAACTTCTTGGATCCATTTTTTCCCTGGTAGCTCTTGTTGCCTTGGCTACAGGCTCTGGAGAGGCTCAGCCCTGCTAAAGATGGTAGATCATTTAAATGGAATAGAAGATGAGGTGCGGATTTGCAAACTGCTTTAGCTCTCAGAGAGAACTGGCTGGGAGCGCTCCAGCAAAGCTGAGCGTCCTCGGGACATGCGGGTTTGTCAGGAAGGATGTTGTTCATGAGAACGTGACACCAAAACTCCTTTTGCACAAGGTTAGATGCAGCGTCTGATGTGTCTGTGTGATGGTGCCAGTGTGGGAACAACAGAGCCCCAAGGTTTTGCTCAGTGCTGTTGCAGTGATTCCCAGGGCACTGTGACCAGGAGCAGAGCTGGGTCTTGGCACCTTCAGGACGGGGATTCAAGGACCTCTACTCTGCTGCCATCCTCCTCCTCCTTAACCAGCTCCTCTGTCTTCACTCTGGACTTCCCAAGGTCTCTGCAGGGTGGATTGAAGACCATCAGCTTTTCCAGCACGGATCCCAGGCACTCCAGTTCTCCTGGGTGTTCTGACCCAGAGTGTGATCTCCATTTCTTGCACCCCCTCATTCCCTGTCTCCCAGCTCACTTGCACTTGCAGCTTATCTACAGAGAAGCCATGCAAATCCCAGAAATTCTCATTTCATGCCAAGAGGTTACTGATTCCTAAAGGTCACCAAAGCTATTAAAGAAAAACCCTCATGGCCAGGGCTTTGGACACGTAATTTGGCTTGCTTTGGTCAAATTTCACGCTGCTGTAGTTTTTGATTTATGCACTTTGAAAGTCTTTTGCTGTGCTGGAGAAAGCCTGCTCATGGTGCCTGTTGTAATCAAATAGCTCCAGCTTTTCTGAGATGCCTTTTCTTCTTTTAATGACTCTGGGGTGTCCAGGCCCATCCTGATGGTAAACAAACTAATGAATTGCTTTTGCTTCCTGGTGCTCGTCATAAACAGATTTGGCTATGACGGCTGCCTGACAAATCATTAAGATCATTTGATCACTGTCAGAGTAAATCAGCCTGACTTGAGACAATGTGCTAAACCTCGATTTGCTGCTGGGGTTACCAAGTACGAGATGCTAATGACACCGTGCTCTTGGAAATTACTTCTTAATTGCTTTATAGTAACTGGCGGGGATCACAGCCTTGCTGTGTTAGGTGACGTGACATGGCAGAGCTGTTAGAGGAACTGCACAGCCAGAGACACCAGCCAGCACCCAGCCAGCACCCAGGCTGTGACACAGCTCTCCCTGTGCCCTGGGGCAGCAGAAGAGGGTCCAGACCCAAGGGGCAGCTCCCATGGCCGCTGGCTGTCCCCGCCCTGTGCAGCTGAGGATGCTGATGGGTACCAACTCATGGGCTGGACCAGGAGAGACTTTGTGTGTGTGTGTGGGGGGAGGTAACCTGGGAGCTTCAGCTCTTCCACCGTGAGCACAGAGCCAGGGAACTCCTGCTGTTGCATCCCAGTAAGTTTCCCCAGTTTCTGCCTGTGGATGCTCCTGTGCTGGATTTTATTGCTCGCTGTGTCTGTGCCAGCCCTGCCTACAACCTGCTGCCAGCCTGGGGGAAGGACTCCTGTGGTCACCCTTTGGCGACAGGGCAGCAGGAGCCCAGGAGGGGAAAGAGGAATCATTTAGGAAGTAGCAGCAGAAGAAAGAAGGAAAAAGAAGAATTTAAAAAGTCTTTTTTTCTTTGCTTAAAAAGAAATCTCAGCCTTCCTGGAGAGAAGAAAAGTAGAGGAGGGAGGTAGATGCACCACACAAAGAGAAGAGAATGTGCTGAGAAACCACAAGGCGTTTAAAAGCTCACATGGGAAACCAAACCCACTTTGATATCCCCTCTCATTGGAAACGTTTGAGGCCAGGATAATGCTGCCATGATATATCACACAAAGGGATGAGAAAGTGAGTGGATCCAAGAGCTCCTTTCTGGTTCTTTGTATTAAAGAATGCTTTGTATTAAATTACAGTGTATAAGCAAAAAAACCCTTAATAAAGTGTCTATTTGCAGGCGTTTGTTGAGCAGCAACATGTGGGCCCTTCCAGGAACAGGCAACCGTGAAAGCAACACCCGTCGTGCCGGAGAGGAGCCGCCTTCATCTGCGTGGAAGAACATTTCCATGCTGCTTAATGCCTGTCAGACTCACCTGAGCTGAAAGCTGCTGGGTGTCCCTCCTGCCAAGGGTCACTCTGCTCCCTTCAGCCTTTGGAAAAGGGCTCAGGTTTGTGGATCATGGCCAAGGGGAAACTGAGGCACGACCAGGGAATTTTCCCACACCCGAAGGCTTTGAGCACAAATTGATCCATTTTCCAAGGCCAGAGCTGCATGTCCCAAAGCATCAGCCTTAATTTCATCCATCCTATTTGTCCAGCAGTTCAGCTTGACAGCTTTTCTTTTATGCTTGTTGAAGTTAATTTTGCAATTAGCAGCAGGAAGAGGCGCTGTGGCTGGGCGGTTGTTTGTAGCTGGGTCCCATCAGGGCAGCTGTAGGTTGTGGCTCGTCACAGAGCGGACACAGCGGTGCCCACGTTGAGCTGGTCGTGTCTGTTTGAAGGAGAACACTCCGTGCCAATGGTAAACTGGTCCTGGTTCTTCCCTGAACACTGAGTGGATGTGACCTGAGGCCTTCATGGGAGTAGAAAAAAAACTCAGCAAACTATTTTTCCTTAAATGTTCTTCCGAATATATGGTGGAGCAGCTACTGCTGGGCAGTTAATGACAAAACAAGGGGAAATGGGTTTAAGCTGAAAGAGGGGAGGTTTAGATGAGATATTAGGAAGAAGTTCTTCACTGTGAGGGTGGTGAGCCAGTGTCCCAGGTTGCCCAGAGAAGCTGTGGCTGCTCCTCCCTGGAAGTGTTCTTGGCCAGGCTGGATGAGGCTTTGAGCAACCTGGTTTAGTGGAAGGTGTCCCTGCTGCTGGCAGGGGGGTTGGAACTGGATGAGCTTTAAGGTCCCTTCCAACCCAAACCAGGCTGGGATTCTATGAACAAATGAAATACAGAGCTGCATCAAAATCTAGTTTTTTAACAGGGAAATGTTTATTATGGACTGTGCTTTTTTTTTTTCCTCTGCTTGGGGAAAAAAAAAAAAAAAAACAAAGTGTTCAAAATGAACATTTTTTAAACAAGTTTTTTAACAGGGAAATGTTTATTATGTACTGTGCTTTTTTTTTTTTCTTCTGCTTGGGGAAAAAAAAAAAACAACAAAGTGTTCAAAATGAACATTTTTTAAACTGATGAAAAAATCAATGTTACAAAAATAAATGCTTAATTTTTCATTTAACATGTCCCGGTTTTAAAACTTCCAGATTACATTTTCAGTAATTTGACTTTTCTGCCTGTCATAAACAAGACTGTATCAGACTGTCTCTCTGGCTGGGAAGCCTGTGTTGGTGTCTCAGTCTCACTCTGCTTGGGAGGGAGGTAGCAGCTCCAGAGCAGGTTATTTCCAAGCTTCACTAGAAAACAGAGAGTGAGAAAACCTGAGTCCACGACTGTTGGAGCCCCGTGTCTTCTCACTGTAAGGGAAGCAGCTTTTTGTGTGACCCACCCCTGATTTTCCATCTAGGACCCATTTTGTGTCTCTCTGCCTGAAGCTGGGAAAGGGAAGGAGATCCTCAAAGCCACGTTTGGGTCTAACATGCCTCCAGAGCTGATCTCCTGCAGTGCAGAGCAGCTACTGCTCTTCCCAGTCTCCACCCCAGCGTGATGATACGGTGTTGTCTGAACACACACGCTGTGATCTCTTTTAAATGGACACATTAATCCTGCTCTGGCAGCTTTGGCCAAGGCTGCGTTACTTGTAACCAGAGCCTAATTCTGCTCCCAGCTCCTGTGATTTATCTTTATTCCCTGTATACGTGATGAGGTGTAAAGCAACCCTTGCCACCGTCAGCATCACCTGGGTTTGATTTGTTTTTAGCAAGAGAGGGCTATTTTTTTTTTCTTTTATCCTGAGCAAAATGTACATTTGAATGGGATTAAATCTAAACCCCTTCAAATGCTTAATTCTGACTGGAATGTAAATAGTCCCTGTGGACCACGGCAGTGGCTCCAGACAGCGGGGTGAGGATGGCAGTTGTGTTATGCCTGAAAAATATTTTCAATTGCAAAACAAAAGTGGGAAGAGAGGCCTTAAATGATGTGAAAATAACACTGAATTAATGTGTCAGCCCTGATGGATGCTCGTGCTACCCAGAGTTTTGAAAGGGCTCTGACGGGTAAGATATTACCAGGTGAGATTTACCTACAGCCCATGACTTCTAGTCAGCAAAATCTTAGATGAAAACCTATCCTTCACTCTACACTGACTTCCAAAGAATATTGAATCAAGATAAAGACCTGGAGGGCCACATACACAAAGGGATTCTGGCATCTAAGTCCCATTAATTTCGATGCAAGTTTTGACATTTTCAGATATTATCTTTAATTTAGTTGAGTTAAGGAGGGTCAGTCCTTATCCCAGCTCACTCAGTGGATGAGTGCAGGCAGGGTGAAGGTCTGGGCTGTGGACAAAGCTGGCCAGCCCTGCCCATGGCTGAGGAGCTCCAGGAGCTCTCCTGGGGACGGTGGCTGGAGGGGCTCTGGGTCCTCGTCTGCTCTGCTGTGCCAACCATCGTTTTCACCTTGTCTTTGCTATCATCATTTCAAAGTTGCACATGTGTATGTGTATTTTATTGCACACTTATCTTCCTCCCAGAGTGAGAGGATGACCTGTGTATGCAGGTGTTAAAGCCTGGAAGATGCTGGATTTTATAGAATGGGTTGTATAAGGATTGGAATCAGCAGTGCCCTGCTTCTTTCCAAACAAGCACACTCATTCCTGGATGGGGACTGTGCTACGTGCACATCTTTCCTTCTCCCTCCTCCTCTCTTCTTCCTTCTCTCCCTCCTCCTCTCCATGGCCCTGGGTTGATGTTGATTCATGGCACTAACCCGCAGAGCAGCCCATTCCCAGAGCCTGGGGCCAGAGGAGGAGAGTGAAAGTAAGAGGAAGCAGAAGGCAAAGATCACAACGTGCACGCTGGACAAAACCCTCTCTCCTGACCTTCGAAAGAAGCTGCCGGTGCCGGTGAAGGTGAGGATGGATTGCGAAAACCGGACCAGGTGAGGGATGACAAAGCCGCGTCCGGTGCCACTCCGGACTGGCAGCACCGGAGGAAAAACAGCTTTTGAGATCCTGAAGGGCTGCCTCCGAGCCAACAGGGCTTTTATTTATCTTCCTTTTGACTCTCAACATGAGATGAACTTTCCTCTTTCTTCCTTTCTGGCGCAGGTAGGGATGTGCACTGAAAAGAGGATAAAAATAGAAAGCGCCGAGTGTTCTTCAGGGAGGAGAGTGGCTGCAGATGTGCCTGCGAGGTGGGGACCGGCTCACAGGAGGTCCAGGCTTCCTTCCCCTCTCAGCTCTACTGCATTCTCACCCTAAACATTAGTAAGTCATTAATGACTGGATTCTGCTTGTATTCAGTGACAGAGCTGGAAAGGAAATTGGTTTCTTAACCCCGATGATTCTACAGCAGTGTAATTTCTTTCTCCTCTGAACTCTTTGTGAAAATACCACCGAGGCTTTTCAGTTCTTTTCAGAAGGAGAGAAATCACAGATCACTCATGGCATGGTGACTCCTGCCCCTTGGGCTGGGAGAAGAGCAGCCCGTGTTCCTCTGTGTCCCGCAGCCGGTGCCGGCCATGCACCCTGGGGCAAAGGCAGCGAGAGGAGCCTGCGCTGCTGGGGGATCCCAGCCTGGGGACCCAGCCGTGTTCACCAGCCAGGGACCAGGACAGAAGAGCTCCAGGATGGGCAGTTCATGCTCAATCCCATGTGTGGGTCCACTGCTGGCATCTGCAGGGATGTTTGTGACATGCTCGTGGAGCTGGAGGGGGGGTTTGGGGTCTCAGCAGCCCATGGAGGTTTGGGATCTCAGCCTCTCCATGCCTTAGAAAATGTCATCTCGGTGTGTTCCAAGTTAAAGTCACACTTTGCTGGTTCAGGGCCTGTAGGAAGGCTAAAAAAGCATTTTAAAATACTTGGGGGAAAAAACAGTTTAACCACCTTCTTTTCCTACCCACTAGGCAATTACCAAATGAATCCAGAAATAAATAAAACATCCCCATAAATAGAGACATGCAAAGGAAATTAAACACCTTCTGTTCACAGCTGCTGAGCTCCCCGGCCCAAGGCAGAGCTCGCTCGGGGCTGTGCCTGCTGGAAGCAAAATCCCTGGGACCACTCAGTGCCTTTCCCAGAGCAAGGGTTAAACTGTCCCATAAATCCACTTATTCCAAGAAAGCCACTGCTTGTGGTGAGTATGGACTGACCACTGGAATTGCCACCCATGTCCTGTCTGAGTCCCAAGTTGAGTCACTTCAAACATGTCATGTCTTCAAAACACCCCGCTGCTGATTCGCAGTAGAATGCAGAGCTGCTCTGGCTGATTTGCACCATTAAGAGCTTTGAAGTCACAAAGCAGCTTGAAGAAGTGGAGCTGAGGATGGATCTCATGGGGTTTGATGTTCTGTAGAGGCTGTTGGCCAGCACACAGCCCTGCCCAAGGTGAGCTTGCTCCTGCAGCAGATGCCTTTTGGACCTGTGCAACCAATAGCCTTAATTACACTTGATGCTAAGGAAGGTTTTGACATCCAGATGGGAGAACAAAGATGTGGCAGGATTGTTTTATTTGTTCTTAGTAAATTAATGGCTCATCCAGGAAGGCAAACTAGCTCTTGTCCTACCAGCAGCCCATGGTTACACCACCCACCAGTGCCCTGTTAGTCCAGTCACTATAGATCTTTGGCAATTAGCAGGAGCACCAGGACCAGCAGTGGTTACGTGGAGCAGTTGTGAGTGGCCAACAATATTGCAATTAGCTGGACAAATAAAGCTGCTCTTGCTCTTGTCTCCCCAGGTCCAAGGGATGGCAGATTCTGGCCACGTGGTTGTCCAGCCCCTGCCTCATCGCTGCCCGGCTGACTCTGCCGCAGGGCTTCCCCAGCCCCAGCTGGCTCTGAAAGGTCAAAGCCCAGGCAATGGCACAGCTACAGAAGGCAGAGAAAGAGAAAAACATGTATGTGTGTTAAGGAAAGAAAATCCTAAAAGAATATTGATAGTGGAACCTTTTTATTGTGAGGGAGGAAAAACACCCTAAGAAAAAATGAGGCTGTGTTCTGTGTAAAGCTCTTCAGAGGCTGAGATGAATATTTTTTGTTTGAACATGTAGCATTTAAAATCCAGTGCTTTCTCCCCAGCAAGATAAGTCAGGTTTTTATTTGAAACTTGCAGTATCTGTGCCTGGCCAGCTGTGAGGAACTGGGTCCCTCGGAGCCAGCACAGGCAGGGGGAGGGGGAGGAAAGCTCTGCCCGCTGCCACAGCAGCCACACAGCTTTGCCTCTGCCTCTTCCCCCTCTCCAGCTGCCAAAAACTGTGAATCAAAGGAGCTGTGGGAAGGAGCAGCCTGGATCCTGGCTTATTTGAGACCAAAAATGAATTTCAAAGTAGCTCCCACTTCGCTTGCTTTTGCAGGGCAGTCATGAAACGTGGAAGGCCATGGGGTCGTGATCTCTGCCTCTGTCTTCGTGTTTCATCCGCTGTCCGTCTGCAGCATCGCAGAGTGTTTTCCACAGAAATCAATAGCAGCAGAGGTTTCTTCGTAGACTGTATGGCATCGAGGTTAAAACTCAGCTGTGGACTTTTAGATTTTTCTTTAATTTTTCAGCTTTTTTTAGAAGGTTTTTGATTATTTCTGTATTAAGATCTAAGGATTTTGCTTTCTTATTGGCTAGGGTTTGCTGCCAGGTATATCTAAAGCACTTACCACATAGGTGTTGTTTTCTTTGCCCAGGAAAGGGGAGCAGGCACGGGGAGAAGTATGTTGCAGCGAGGAGCTGGTGCTGGTGGTGGAGGTGCCAGAGCTGCCCTGGCACCACGTTCTTCATACTCACCCAATTTTGCAAGAAGGAACACTGCCCTGGAAATGCTCAAGGCCAGGTTGGATGAGGCTTTGAGCAACCTGGTCTAGTGGAAGGTGTCCCTGCTGATGGCCGGGGGGTTGGAGCTGGATGAGCTTTAAGGTCCCTTCCAACCCAAACCAGTCTGGGATTCTATGATTCTATGATTCAAATGGTTCTCAAGTGATTTAGAGCAATTCTGGGATTGGGATTGGGATCAGCCCAGCCTGGGATTGGTTCCCTGCCACCCGCTGCCATCCCACCCGTCCCACCAGCACAGGAGACAGAGGCTCAGCTCCAGCTCACTGCATTGATGTGTGATGGGAGGACTTTCTCAAACAAGATGAAGGCAGTGATACTTTTATTAAACATAGGAGTGGACAGGAATTTGCATTAATGTCTCCTTTCTGGACAGCAGAAATCTGTCCTTATCCAGAACATCAAATTCATATCTCTGCAAATGCAAATATCTGCCCCTGACCACAAAGGAAATGAAAAGTTTCTCCATCATGTATTTATCTGTTTTAAAAATACATTTTTCTAAATACTAGAAGATAAGGAGAGGGGAGCAAGAGGTTACCTGTGTTACTGTGAGACATGAGCTAAATCAGCATTTCAAACGTCATTTTCTGCACAACAAAGTCCTTTTCCTTCACTGATGTCTCCCTTTCTGCTCCAGAACCTCCAACCAGGGATTACAGGGCCAGCAGCCCTTACTAATGACAAACCCTCCCTGTCCCAAAATAAATCAACAGCTTGGGATGTCACTGACGAGACTGAAAAGGGAAATACTAATGTTTTTGTTGGTCTTCTGCTTGTGAAATCTTTCTGATTTTAATTTGTTTGTCCACACAGGTAACCATCCATCTCTGGAGATGTATTTTTGAGTGGCTGAGCCCTCTCCCCAGCTCCTGGCACTGTGCAGAGGAGGAGCCGGGCTGCCAGCCCACCCAGGGACCAGCCCCAGGTAAGACAGTGCCTGGGTGTGTGAGTGAGAGGAGTTGGCTCTGTGGGAGCTTTGGGCAGCCCTGGCTGGCCTGTCCTGGGGTTTGCTGTCACCATCCTATGCTGGTTCTCTGTCAGTTGACCAGGAATGGTGCCAGTCACAGAAGGCTGGAGTTCAGCACAACAGTGCAGACTTGGAAGAGATGGGCTGTGGTGTCTTCTGGGTTTTCCTTTTTGCATCAGAGATGGAGCGTGTTGCAGGCAGCTGGTAAGAGCTGAGCAAGCTGTGGGTTGGAGAGGCAACGTTCTACTGAGCAGCGGCATCTCACTGCTGTCCCACCTCCTGGCTTCTGGTCCTTGCTGGGTGGAAGACTCTGTATGTGATGCTATTGGGTACCATGATGCTATTAATTAAAAATTAAGCTTTATAGCTTGGCTGGTGGCTTGAATCCTCCCCTGCCCTGTGCAAAGCTTTCAGGTCCTCGCTGCTGGGAATTGGCCAGCAGAAGTCTTATAGCTTGTTTGTGGTTGCTGAGTTTTACAGCGAGGGGTAGGTCAGCTTAGACCAGTTTTTTATGAAGAGCTCATGAGCCTGCTGGCTCCTTGTTGCTGTTTTTCTTTCTTAATTGGCTTCGAGTGTGTATGTGTGGATGTGCATGTGCCTGCCTCCCTCATCAGCAGCACCCCTGGTATTCAGCAGAGTAATTAGAACATCTAAATCTTCCCTATATGTCATCCAGACTTTGTAAAATTAACTGTGATTACTGGCACCAGCCTGCAGACGTGCCAGATCCCACCCCAGCTCCTGATAAGCATAATTGCTCCTGGTTGTTCCTCTGGAAAGTCTTCTGTTCGCTGCCGTGCACGAGCTCCTTCCTGCTCACTTTTATATTAGCCCAGAGTTAAATAACTTTGGCTTTTGTTGACTCTGGGAGGATTTATGAGGAGTTGCACACAACTGAAATCAGGAGCGTTTCTTGATTGCTGAGCAAACAAAAGCCCTGGGTTCAGTGACGACTCTTGAAACGAATCCTTCCCCTTCTCCTCCTCCCCTGACCCCTCGCTGGCTGCGGCAGTGGGTTGAGCTGCTTGGGGTACAGTGGGGAGACCTGGTCTGTGCAGCCCATGGTGGAGCAGTACCCTCTTCCAAAGAGCCCTGGACCTCCCCAAGGATGCATATATATATAAGAGTGTGTGTGTGTACAAATATATATATTTACTATAGTATATATTTTTAAAACCCTATATACAAAAAAGCCCCCACTATATATAAAAATTAGACCATGCAGGCTGTTTGGAGTCCTGGTTTTGTGTCTTGCCCCACGGGATAGTGTTATTTCTGCAGCTGAAGTTGCATCTCTGGCCACAAATGACTGTTCATCCGTGTGGCTTTGCCGTGTGCGTGTGTGAATGAGCCGCTCGTTGGGTGGGAAGGTGCCAGTTTGAGTAACGAAGTGGGGGCAGGGGAGGCCAAGGAGCAGGCATTGATCGTTATGAGTTTCTTGTTAAATGAGGTAGGACATGGACCACTTACCCGTTTCCTTACCACACAGGTTAAGTGGTGTGAAGAAATAGAGAATTTTTCTTTCTGAAGTTTTATTCCCTCCTCCTCCCTTTCCCCCTTCCAGTGCAACTGGTGTGTAGAGATCAGCACTGCATCTTATTTTTCCAGCTTGAGTGCTGCCCAGATGTCTTTCATATTTCTCTTGCTTTCCTTGAGGATGTTGGGTCTCTCACACCATTCCCAATTTAAAAAAAAATAAAAAGCTAGGGATCTAACTTTGCTAATGACTTTGCAGACTGGAATCATTAAGGACATCTCAGCATCACAACTGCTCTTCTCTCTGCTTTCAGGAGCAATATTGATTGCTATTTTAATTTAGGTCTTGGACAAACCCCTTCATTTTTCTTCTGAGTTCTCCAGCGTGGCTTGTCATGAGAACCCATCGCTGTTTCTTAGGGACGCAGCGCGGTGGGATCGCAGGCGAGAGGGATGGAGAGCTTGGGCAGCATCCAGGTGCAGGGTGGGCAATTCCCCCCAGCTCTGAGTGAGGAGGGGGGATCTGGGGGGGGTGTCAAGGACCTAACTCAGGAGTGCTGAAAAACTGGTAATTGTGGGGAAAGTGCTTCAAAATTCAAGCAAGAAGAGGCAGGGTTGGCATTTTCAACCGGGAAGTCTAGTGCTCTGGTGTCTCTCTGCTCTCATTATATACTTCCCAATTGCTCTTCTATATGCTGCAAAGGTTAATGTATGTTTGTGATGAGTGCACTTTGTATAAATGTTAATTAGCCCGGGTGCAATTCAAGGGATTCTTCCCTCCTCAATAATAAATACTTTTTCTGTATTTTTAGCCACCATTTTTATTAGCACTCGCTGTTTATCCAGGAGGTGACTCAGGAGAAAAGGCTGCTGGGGGCTGTGGTTTGCCCCCCATGAGCAGCAGAGAATTAGGGGGTTTTGGGGAAGGTGCCCAACTGGTGCAGGATCTGCTGCACCTCCGAGAGAACAACCCCAAGCCTGGGGAGTGATGGGTGGTGGGGTGGGACTGTTTAATGTCACTGGGTGATTTATGGACCTGGCATGGGAAATGGGGCACGTCGGGGTGGAGCAGCCTGTTCTCGTGCTGGCACTCTGGTGTGTCTGTGCAGGAGAGATGGACCCATGCTCCCAAAAAGCTCGTAGATCTAAGGTTCTTCCATCCCTAAGCGATGTGATGCCACAAATCACTCTGGCTCCGCTTCCGTGTGGGCTTATGATGCGTCCAGAATGCTCGGGGATGGGGAAACTCGAGGCACAGACTTCAATTCTAGTTTTCCTGGGTTACAAAATGAATGCTCTTCCAGTTGCAATGTGGGGGGAACAAAATGGGATTTCAATCAGTGGGAAGGGAGAGGCCATTTCCCAGCTCACATTAGCTGGTAATAATTGCTTTGAGAGCAGTGGTTTCATCTCAGGATTTCACACAGAAGTGTCCCTCTCTGAAAGAGTTTCCAGTGCTGTCTGTTCTTGGTGCCTGGCCCCTTCTCCAGGTGTTACAGTTGATGTTTCCTTAAAAACTCCTTAAATCCAGAGCTCTGGATTAAGGCTGCAGCTCCAAAGGGCATTTCCTCTGCTGGCTGCACTACCTGGAGGGAATTGCAGCTGGAATGGGCAGCCGGGCACCCACAGCCCTGACGCCGTGTCTCGGAGCGGGCTCCCCCCGTGCCTCAACCGCTGCATCTTTGGAACACAAAGGTCAATTGGATTCATTACAGTGTAGAAATGAAGTTCTGTGATTGATTGAAGGTTCCTCTTTAACACTTCAAATAAATGCATTGGTTTTACTTGATGGAATGCTTTAAAGGTCCATTATAAAATACCCTTTTATATGAGAAGTAATTTCTTTACATCATTTTTCTTTTCCTTAATTTTTGTGGAACATAATTATCCTTTTCCCCCCTCACCTCCTTTTCTTTTTAATTGATTTTTTTTTTTCTTTTCCCTCCCCAGTGGAAAGCAAGCAGCATTATTTAAAGGAACACAGAGATAAAACACGATGGTATGATGGGTACAAAGGGTGGAAGATGAGATGGATCCATCTATCTCGGACTTCCAATGACTCCCATTACTCACCTGATTTCAGTCTCCTGTTTCCAAGGTGAGCAAAGCTGGAGGACAGTGGGATGTTCAGGTTCCCACAGAGGATGAGAGGTCCAACGCCCCTTCCCCACACTGGTGCTGGGAAGGGCTGGGGGTCCTTGGGGCTGCCAGCCCCATTCCCCAGCTCCAGCCAGTGCAGTTGTGTCCTGCTAAAGGGCGATGGAGTAATTCCCCAGGGCACAGTTGTGGCACCCACCTGAGTAATCACCTTCACAATTAATTCCTCTGCCTTGATTTGCCTTGCAGAAAATCCTGAGTGCACTGAAGAGAGATTTGCTGCCCATTTGTACAGCTGCTGAGAAGGGAAAATGGGGACAAAAGGGAGAATGATCCCATTTGAGGCTGGGTGACTAACAGCTCCTGCTCGGGGGAGGGTGCAGCTGTCATCCTAATTCATGACAAAGTCATGATAACAAATGACTCCATCCCGCTAAATCGAGACTAAATAGGAGTGAATTACTGAGACCTGAAGCTTGGCCTCATGCAGACCCGGGAGTAAACAGGAGCTCAGTGCTCGGAGGGTTTGCTCTGCCTGTCCTAGCAGGTTGTGTTGACATTGTCCATATCTAAGAGCGTCTTCTTGCTGATGCCCCAGGAGTCACTGGGATGTGCTGGCAGGGAGAAGCAAACCCCTGACGCAGGGAGCTGGCAGCTCCTTTGGCTGGGTTGGCTTGGCCGTGCCCAAGCTGTTCCCCATTTCCATGGGGGGGGTCTAACACCAAAGCCCTGGTTTGCTCTCCTCCTGGCTTCACAGTCTTCTCTCTCAGATTTGGGTTGTAGTCACCTTTCAAGCAATAGTTTGGAGAGACTGATGCTGCACGGGGCTGAAATGTGCCCAAGATCTCCCCACCTTGGACACAATCACCAGTTTTGGTAAATGGCTTCAAGCTAAAAAACCAGATGGACCACAAATACTGTGTGAGCAAGGGAGCAGAGGTTAGTGTGTTCAGGTGACTCATGGGAAGAGATGGTCTTTAAAGCCAAGCTGAAGAGCTCAAACTGAACAAGCTCAATTAGTTTATTGATTAATTATAATTTTAATCAATGAGAGCTGCACATCCGGTGGCAGAGCTGAGCAGAGGGTGTGGGTTGTGCCCTCACTGGTGGGACACACCGTGTCTGGGCAGGTGACACAGCAGGAACACAGCGTCCCTCCTGCTCGGCTCCTACCTAGGGGTGGGACATCACTGGTTTTGGCTGACGGGTGCAGCTTCAACTGCTTTGTGGCAGGAGCCTTGTTGATGTGACCGTAGAAAATAGAGGGAGGAAGGATCCTGAAATTCATCACCTTTGTCCCAAGATGGGGTCAGGCTGCAGTGACAAGCTCTGCCTCCTCCCTGGGTGCTGTAGTCCAGTGTGGTGTCACTCAGTGTTAGAAAACTGTCTCTGCTCTTTGCAAAGGTCACTTGTCTGTCCTTGCTGTGGTTTTCCCTTCTACTGGAGTGGAACTGGGTGTTTCCCTGCAGGAAGGATCCTGAAATTCATCACCTTTGTCCCAAGATGGGGTCAGGCTGCAGTGACAAGCTCTGCCTCCTCCCTGGGTGCTGTAGTCCAGTGTGGTGTCACTCAGTGTTAGAAAACTGTCTCTGCTCTTTGCAAAGGTCACTTGTCTGTCCTTGCTGTGGTTTTCCCTTCTACTGGAGTGGAACTGGGTGTTTCCCTGCAGTGCAGCTCCTGCTCTGGAGCAGGAGGAGGTGGCCCCATGTCCTGCACAGCCCAACGTGACCTGCTGGGATGATGTGCCAGGGCCAGGCTCGCCGCTCAGCAGAGCCAAGGGAACTGAACAAGACAATGTGCTTAATTCCCATATTAAGGAAAAAAAAAATATCCCAGTGTCTGCTGGTGCTCCAGGGGATGGTCACACAGACCTCCGTGTCTGACGAGGTGCCAGTTCTCGTGCAGGGCGAGTAATGCTCCTTGTCAGCTCCGATAAAACCTGAAATCTATCACCAGCCCTTTCCTCCAAAGGTTTTGTTACCAAGGAAAGTAATTACAATTTGTCCTTAGTTCCAGAAGTGTGTCTAGAAAACTGGCTGGGAGGAGGGGGAGTGATCCAGGGCAGGGCCAGGCCACGGCAGAGCTGCACCCACTTGCCACCTCCAAGGGTCCAGAGCAGCCACCTTGGGGGCTGACAGCACTGTAGGGAGGGTGATGGAAGGGTGGGGAGGTGCTGCCCTCAAGCAGGGTCAGTTGGCAGGGGGATTGGACTACATGATCTTTTGAGGTCCCTTCCAACCCCTAATATTCTGTGATTCTGTGATTCTGTGTGCTGGGGAGGTGAGTTTTCCCCATCAGCATCAACACGAAGTCCCTGCCCAGGGCTAATGCTGGTCCTCTTGGTTGATGCGTTGGACAGAATTTGTTTTTCAACCCCAGTTGTTCAGCAGAAGGAGGAAAAACCTTCCCTCTGCCTCTGGATCTGATGCAACGAGACATCTGACGCGGAAGATGAATTGAGGGCTGCATCTGAAGTGCCAGATACATAATCCATCCTAAATAGGCTTCATTAGTGGTAACAATTAAAGTTACCACTGTGGGTTGGAGACAGTTTTTATTAACTTTGCCCTTGTCTCCAACTCGGACTCACCTCGTAATAATGAGCTGTGTCACTTCTGATCTATTTCTCATAATAGCTCCTTTCTCCTCTAAATCTGGGCAAAATATCGTTTACAGGCAGGGCTGTCGTCTCGGTGGCAGCCGGCGGGAAGGGGGTAGATGCTGACTGGAGTTTACAGCCTTTGCTGGCTCCTCATGGGTGGCAAAAGCAATCCCAGGGTTGGGATTTGGGGTGATGTCCATGGGCTCAGGTGTTTGCAGGACAGAGAGGTGAGCTGGGGCAGGAGCCTTCCCGCAGGAAGCTGTACTCTCTGAAAGCCAGTGTCCTGCTGGAATAAAACTGTCTGAGGATTAAGCCTGGCGCTCTCCTGCCGTCGGAGCGTTTCTTTTATTGAGGGATTTATGGCTTGGTGAAATAAATGTTTAATTCCCTATTTTTTATTTTGGAAGTTGGAGGGGACTGGAAGGGGAGGGATTGGAAGCCCTCCTGACAGGCTCTCAGGGTCCTCCAGTGCTTTTATTAGAGCAGGGCTCTCCGTGTGCTAGGCAGGGGGATGGCAGCGGGGGGACAGAGCTGCCCTGACCAGGGGGGTGTCCTGCCCTTCCTTTT
>NW_010303451.1:56662-64692 GCF_000700745.2 Antrostomus carolinensis
TATTTATATATATATGTATATATTCTTCTATGTATATTCATGTTTATATATATATATTTATAGATACTGAAAACCCCATGTTTGAAGCAGCCCTGAGCCCCAAACCCTCTGGCAAACCTCAGAGGAGCACGGTCCCCGCAGGCAGCAGATGCTCCAGCAGCCAAGTGATGTTTTTCCCAGAGCAGGTGTTTTTCAGAGATTTCTTTGTGTCTCTACCTCACCTTTCTTGCTTCAACTCTGAGGACACGAGTCTGGTTTTCTTATGGACACATCACACGTGTGCGCTGCCACTGAGGCTGGGCTGGTGGCACGTGTCCCAGCATCGCTCCTGGTGCTTGGTGTAGTTGGAGGGATTGAGGTTGGAATTGTTCTCCTTGCACTGGCTGGAGCTGCAGGTGAGAGGGTGGTTGGGAACCTACCCCTGTGAACCTGCTCCCATCCCCTGCTCCACCTCGGATGAGCCTCTCTGGAGCCTCTCCTGAATGGAGAGCAAACCACTGCAATGGCAAAAGCCCTCCTGACAAATGTGTCCCCCCTCCCTCCTCGCAAAGCTGACTGTCATCTCATTATATCAATAGTGATTAAGAGAGGAAACTGGCAGTTAATCCCCTGCAAGGTATTTTGATGATTAAATTGAGAGTGCCTGCTATAAAGCTGTAGCATATTAAATTTGACTCTGGGTGGATAAAAAGGGAGGCAGGAGTGATGTGATCCTCTTCTCCAGGGCACCACGTTTCAGAGGAGCACTCTCAGTATCTTCAAGTTTAAATAATTCTTTTGTGGAGTTTTTGGTTGTTGGTTTAGAGTGGGATTTATTTGAGTTTGGGGTTTTTTTAACATGAATCCTGTGTTTCACCCAGGCACAGGCAGAGTCAGGAGAAGTTCCCACTTAGTGTTTTTGTCACGTTCCCCAGCCCGGAGCCTGCCTGAGTCCCAGCTCAGCAGTGACAAGCTGGGCAGAGCCACAGCCCAAGTGCAGGTTATTTATCCAGGGTTAGCACACCCCGGCCACATCCCCAGGACATGTGTGACTTTGTCTCTCCAGCTGATTTGCTCTGAGAAAAAACATCCAGCAGGAAAAAAAAGAATGGAGCCGTGACAAATATGTTTCCATCAGCCCAAGTTAAACAGACTGTGATGCTTCAGGACCTTTCCTGATAATTAAAAGCAATGTGATGGCTCCTTGCTGGTGAGAATTTATTCTGTCACTTGGCCTTGAAGAAGCCTCCTTGCCAGGCAGTGTCACATTGGTGTCGGGGCCGTGCCGGAGTGCTCCGGTGCAGTTGGTTGTCATCACCTTCCTCTGCAGTACACACGCATGGGCAGTCAGGGCTCGTTCCTGTCCCTGTCACCATCCGTCCTCATCACCTCCTTCCCCGTGTGTTGGCCTTTCCCTGAGCAGTGACACGCTGCACCAGCGTTGTGTTGGAGGAATTCGCATCCATCCCAAAAAAATGCTTCCCATCAGGCGAGCAGCATCGCTGCCAGCAGGTGGTTGCCATGGCAATGCCGTCCTGGAACGGCCCGAGCAATGATTATCGTTATTTATTATTTTAATCTCGCCCTGGTCCCCACTGCGGGAGCTGGAAAGCTGCGGCCAGTGTGAGCTGGGAGTGGGGACTGGCCCTGGGGACAGAGTGGGGACGGGTGGAGAGACGAGTGGGTCTGGGTGCAGGAGGAGCTGGGGGGGTTCTGCTCGGGAGGGAGGCGGTGATGCCCACCCCAGCGCTGTCTCCTGGTCAGAGAGGAGCAGCAGTGGCAGAGGCTGGGTGGGCAGGGATGGGACCAGGATGTCCTCTGGTGCTCAAGGAGGTACCACAGTGGATTGGGGACCCTCACCCCCTGGCCATCACGCCAGCCCCCCGTGCTGTGCCAGTGCTGCCTGGTGCAGGGATGCTGGAGCTGTCTGAAGGCAGCTGTGATTCCCTGCGCCTGGATTTGGGCTGTTAAAGAAGTTCATCTGTGCATGGTAGGATCGTGCTGTCTCCAGCCTCCTGCTCCTCTGTCAGCTCAGGAGATGCCCACAGCGGGTCGAGTGTGTTTCTCCTCTCGTTGTTGTTCATTCATTGATACCAGAGTGGTCATGGGCAGCCCAGCGTGTCCAGGGGTACAGGCAGAGGGACTTGTGGTGCTTCAAGGGGTGTTGCACATGTTGGTGTTATTTGTGTTGCAATCAAAGGGACAAAATCTGTGCTGAATGCTGTGTGTGGTGTTACCTCCTGATGAAGAGGCTGAACAGAGAGAAGGGGCTTGATTTGGCTGGGTGTGAAGTTGTGGCATCATGTCAGCTCTGTGCAGAGCCCTGCTCCGAGCTCTGCTTTGTTGCTGTTCCCCTCTGACACTGGCAGGGCAGCAATGGACCCCATAGAGCTGAGCAAAGGACCCCCAGATCTGTCCTCACCCTTAGCCCTGCTGAGCAGCAGGGGATGGGGTCCTAATGTTTTCCCAGCATCCTCCCCCCTTGCTGGAGGATGTTCCCTGTGTGGGGGTGTGTGTGTGGGGCACATGTGCCATGAGCTCAGCAGCACCCACAGCCTGCTCTCCTGCTGGAAGCTCAGCACATCCTGCACTGCACACAGGGATCCCGGTGACAGCCCAAGGTGACCGGGATGTCAGAGCAGACCTTGGAATTGAGATTTCATCTTCTCAAGCTGTTGAGTGCTTTGCTCTCAAAGCCATCCTTCATCCCTCCTAAGGGAAGGGGCTGCCTCGCCCAGAGGCACGCAGAGCTTTTCATATACACGGTATCAATCTCCGCAAGGGAAGCACTTTTATATTGAAGATCTGATGGAGGAATAAATTCCCATAGAAGTAGAAAGCAGAAGCTAATAGGCTTTTTCACAATGAAAGAACAGATCTGCTGACAAAGGCATTTCCAGAGCATCAAAATAAACTGTATTTTCTGCGAAGAGCAGGGCTCTTCCAGGGCTCCTTCACCTCTGTGGGCAGCCCAGCTGAGAGCGGCCACTCAGACCCCCGTCCCCAGGAGATGGGGTCACCCCACACATCACCCGTGCTGAGCAGTCCCGTGTGTGGTGTGTCTTGGGTCAGTTTTGTCCCCTCTTGCTCCTGAGTCCCGGTCCCTCTGCTCATCCCCTGCTTGCCTGGACACCATTCTCCAGCTGCCAGCACGAGAGCGACTGACCTGTCTTGCCAGAGCCCATCTGCTCTTGGTCCTCTTTGTTGTGGGATTCCTGAGGCTTGGTTTGGTTTTCCTTTGCTTTTTTATTTTGATGTATTCCTCCAATTCCCTTTGCTGGCTCTGACTTTGCTTTTTGGTGGGTGCACCCACCTCTGCCCCGGGTCCTGCTGTGGCTGTGGGCACTGTGCAGCAGCCTCGGCTATGGTGATGGTCCCATTTGCCACGGAGACCCCCTCGCTGGGCTGTCTCAGGTAGAGTTTTGGGTTTTTTTGGACCACTTTTGTCCAGGGAATGCCCTGGTTCCCAGCATTGCCAGGTTTTTCCAATGTTGTTTTTGGTAGCAGTTGTAGGATGGAGAAGATCATGTTGCCCAGATAATCTTTCTGTTTAAGCTTCTTACCTGAAAGCAGCTCTTTGGAAAGGATAGACAGAATTAGCCCTCGACCTGCCTCTTCTGCACACTGCAGGCAGAGTTCCTGCTATGATAACCCTGCACATCAACCTGTCTTCTTACCTGTCCTCCATCCAGGTGCTGTGTGTGGCTGGGGCAGGACCGTGCCACCACGTCCACGCTCAGTTCCAGGCCCTTTGCTCCTGGAAAGTCCCCACCTCATCCCTTCCTCTTTCTCACCACTGCTCCCAGTGCAGCTCCAGCATCACAGCAGGAAGGCAGGACCCTCAGCAGGTCCCACCACCCCAGGCAGCCCTGGGCTTCCCACCACTGTAGCACTTCCAAAATTTAGGGACAGTTTTCCCGAGCAGCCATCCAGGTGGGTCCCTGGATCTGGGCTGCAGCTCCTGCACACATCAGGGCCACAAAGGCTCCCATGGGCAGAGGGGAGGCTCCTAATGCCCAGAGCTCTTTTTCATTTCCCCTTTTGAAAAAACCTGTGTTCATTTGTCTTTCCTATCAATTGATTTTCCAGTTAAAACTGCTCTCTGCCTGCCCTTGATTCCCACCCTGCAGGAAAATAAGCCCTATAAAAGAAATGGATACCCCCATTGCTTAAGAGACTAAAATTTACTGAAGACTTATGCGTTCCAGTCCCCAAAGGGAGCGAGAGGAAATGATTTGTTCAATTAATTATAAATGTTTTAATTTTAATGGCTAATGTAGAAGATAGTCAGATATAAACCAGCAAACTACTGAAGTGTTTTATGGGTCCTTAAAGACCACTAAATGGTTGTTCCGATTCTGCTAAGATCACTCAAATGACTTTTCCTCTTGTATTCAGAGTAGGGTGCAGTGGGAGGCAGGGGGGGGACATTTCCTCTTGTATTTTACACACCTCCATGCAAGTCGTGATAAACATTTAGCAATTCACAGAATATTCATTTCTTTGGAGTGGGAATTTGCCTTTGAAAAACAAAACCATGTCCTGTGCAGCGGAGAGGTGAAAAGAAAGAACAAAGAAGAAGAAATAAATCTTTTGAGTCAAGGTCACCTCTGGCAGCAGGATCACTCCTACACCTCTCCCATCCCTGATGTTCTCCTGGGTGTCCCAGCCAGTCCCATCCCACGGGATGATGCTGCTGTTCGTTCCCTGGTGACAGATATCTCACAGACCTTTGTCTGCAGTTCCCAGCTGGGATAAGGCAGCAGAGCCCAACCTGGCGTGGCATTAATGAGCTGCTTTACACAGGGAGAGTTCCCAACCTGCCCTTTATCTTGTCAAAAATACTGACTTCAGAAATGCAGAATTACGAGACTTATTGTAGAAAGAAATATTGTGTGAAAAGGAGGGAGCCTGAAATGGAAGTTTTCTGAGTGAATGAGAGGGAGAAGGAGCCCGTGTGTCCGTGTGTGCCTTGGAGCAGGACAGACTTCCCAAGCCAGGGCCTTGCTGCTACCAGGCTTTTCCTCCCGGCTTCTGCTCCCCAACATCCTTTTTTGCTGCCTCTTTGCAAATTCTCCCAGTTCAAGCTCTCTGTTGCTGTTGCATTCCCCTGTCTTTATTTTTCCTCCCACTAAAACGCCCTGTACATTGCTGGTCCTGCTGCTAATTCTTCTCCGTGGCTCCTATTTTGTTGCTGAAAAGGAGCAGACAGAGACTGGGAGAGGGTAAATTGGCCACTTAATAAATGCATTGTCTGATTCCTTTTCCCTCTCCCATCTCCAGACTGTCCTGCCCAGTATTTTCCTGGAGTTCTCCATTTGTTGACCCCTAAAGCTCTGGTGCTGTTACCTCAACTAAAAGCCTTTTCTTTTCATGCTTCAGCAAAATTTCTCTTCCTTCCAGCACAACCCATCTCCTCCCAGGCCATGCAGAAATAATTCCAGCAGCAAAAGGCTTCTAGAGCCATAATTATACGCTCTTGCAGCGCACGGGCAGGCTGTGCTCTGGAAGGGTTGATGGCTTTGGGTGACTTTGAGAATTCCCCGTCTCAAGGAGCAGTTGTGGCCACCTCATCCATCCAGGCACCTGGCGTGGCCACAAACGATGGGCTTCAGGTGCACGGGGCTGTGGGGAGCTGTGAATCACACCCCATGTGTCTCCCAAATCCCAGCTGAAACCAAACCCCAGCACTGTTCTAGCTACTAAACAGAAACCAGGCTCTGTCCCAGCTAAAAAGCAGGACTCAGGGTAGAGCAGAGCTCATGCTGCTAACTGGGGACTTGGGGGATGCCCAGTTCAAGAGAGACAGGGAACTTCTGGAGAGAGTCCAGCGGAGGCTACAAAGATGATGAAGGGGCTGGAGCATTTTTCTTATGAGGAAAGACCCAGAGAGCTGGATCTGTTTAGCCTGGAGAAGACTGAGAGGGGACCTTATCAATGTTTGTCAATATCTAAAGGGTGGGTGCTGAGAGGATTGGGCCAGACTCTTCTCAGTGGTGGCTGGTGACAGGACAAGGGGCAACGGGCACAAACTGGAACACAGAAGGTTCCACTTAAACATGAAGAAAAACTTCTTTCCTGTGAGGGTGTTGGAGCCCTGGGACAGGCTGGCCAGAGAGGGTATGGAGTCTCCATCTCTGGAGATGTTCAAATCCACCTGGACACTTTCCTGTGCAACCTGCTTGAGGTGACCCCAGGGGGGTTGGACTGGATGATCTCCTGAGGTCCCTTCCAACCCCACCAGTCTGTGATTCTGTGTGCCAGCTGGAGGGGTCGTTGGCAGCATGCAAAGCCGGGGAGAAGCGCTGTGTTGGTACGTTGGGTCGTGTGAGCCTTCGCCTTGCAGAGGGGGATGAGCTGGTTTGGAAAGGAGCTGCTGCTGCTGCTGTGGGTTTGTGAGCTGTGAGTGTGGAGTGTGAGCGATGTGACTGGGGAAAAGCCGTGTCCTTCTCCTCGAATGCTGGCAGGGAGGGCTGGGAACAGGAGCAGGAGCGCATGGCTGCTGCGGACAGGGGTGAGCTGTAACCTGTCTTGTTAGAAAGCAGAAAGTCTCTCACAAATGGATTTCCAATTTCCCATCCACCTGCTTGGCCGAGACAGGTTTCTTGCTTTATAATTACTTTTTAGGTACTTAGAGGATCTGGTATCCAGGCAACTTGATGCCTCTTAAATCCCCTTGCAAATCTGTTTTCTCTGTTGATTTTTACATGTTGGAGAAACATCAACCAAACTCTTAAGGTAGGGACTGCTTTCTTCACGGCTATGTCTCTTCCCCAGAGTCGGTTGGGTAGCCGTGATGCTGTGCCAGCATTTGGGGTGTTTGGGTACCTGGCTTCCTGCCCAACCTGGCTGGGGACCAGCACCTTTCACAGGGGCTGCGCGGCAGCTCTCGGTGGTGTTTCTGGTAAGACACTGGCCAAAGACAGGACACTGGGACAGGCTGCCCAGAGAGGTTGTGGAGTCTCCTTCTCTGGAAACATTCAGAACCCACCTGGACACGTTCCTGTGTGACCTGCTGCAGGTGACCCTGCTCTGGCAGGGGGATTAGACTGGATGATCTTTTGAGGTCCCTTCCAACCCCTGACATTCTGTGTGATTCTGTGACAGCATCCTGAGGCAGCAGCATCTTCCTAGGGCTTAGGTCTGTCCCTGCTCCATGTGCCATTTGATCCCGTGCTTGAGACCCCTTGATCTGGGTCAGGGCTGGGTTGTCGATGCTTTTTATTAAAGCACAGCAGGGTTAATCACCCCGGTGAGCTCTCGGTGGACTGTCCATCACGGAGCTGGCACAGGAGTGGGGCTGAAGGTCACCCAGGCACAACTCCTAGCAATTGCAGGGCTGCAGAGGGACAGAGCTCTGACCTTCCCCTCCTTCCCTTTATTTCCATTTCCAGGGACAAGCAAAGGAGGGAGGGGAGGAAGGACAGCACACACTGACCTGGCAATCTTTTCATTACCATGCAAAGAGCACAGGCAAGTCAGTGCACCCCACAAAAGGTGACACATCAACATGCACTCAACGGCTTTGAACTCTGTTGGGTAAAGTGTAATTAAATTAACTTTTACTTGACTGTTCAAATGCTGAAATAATTTGGAAATCTAGATGCAGGTCACATCAGGGTGCTGCTGGGTGGCCCATCCCGTTCGCCCAGCTCCTCTCTCCTTCCCCCCCAGCAGACCCTGAGTATCCAGCACGGAGCACTTGGGCTTAAAGCTTTTCCTTGTGGTCATGGTGGCAACAATTAGGCCATCAATCAATAAACTAATTCTCCCATTTACAGTCATTAGGGACTGCGGATCTAAGCATCTGCTTTTGCTAATGAGTTTAAAAGTTGGCTAAATATGGCAAACCTGCTCTCGTGGAGAAGGGAGCAACGGGAGCTCGATGCGGAATTGGACTCTGGTGAACACGACATCAATTTTTATTAGCAAGCTTCTGCAGTTTCCCAACTAAACCAAAATAAACTGGGAGAGGGAGGGTGCTGCCAGGGGAGGGGGGGCGGGGGGGCACTGCTGGAGGCTGCTTAGGGATTGTTTTGGGACCCCAGCCC
>NW_010303451.1:64802-69227 GCF_000700745.2 Antrostomus carolinensis
CTGGGACACAGGGATCCCAGGCAGTTCTCCCAGCACCAGTGGTCCACGTCCAGCTCTGCTCAGCACTCCCAGGATGTGGCTCAGCCCCAGCACTTCTCGGCCATCACATATATCTTTTAATCTGGCGAGGAGTCATTTATTTACACCTCCAGGCTGAACACACTGGCTGCCATGGGGATGCTGGAGTTTGAAAAGCCCTATCATAGATCTGTTGTAGCTTAGAGGGAAGGGAAAAAGTTTTTCCCCTACCTGCCTCTAAATGACTATAAATGTTCTTTTTTCTCGGAGATCACAACTCACAGGGGGCCGGCAATGGATGTGCTGGTGTTTGACTTGATTGATGGAGACCTCCATCACTGCCGCTTCCCGAGCCTGCGGCGCGGTCTGGAGGGGAGCAGCAGCCGCCTCCCTCCCTGCAGTCCTGGCCGTTGGCAGAGCCCAGAAACCACCCATGGATCCCACATCGGAGATCCTCAAGGATCGACCACGGGACACACATCCTCACAGCACCATCGCTCACTGCCTCACACAGGGTCAGGGCTGGAGAAATCCCATCCTGGCTCTGGCCCCACAGATTGAGTGGGTTCCTTGGTCACACTGGATAGGACTTTCCAGACAGGGACCCCCAATCAGCATCCTTGAAAGGGTGAATAACAGAGAACTGGCTTAGGGAGGCTGGAATAGGGGAAAAGCTCTTTCTCTGAAATAAAAGCCCAGTGGTTACAGAGCAGGGGAGTGTTTGACTGTGGTTTGTGTGGAGGGAGGTGACCCAGAGGCTGTGGAGCTGCTGCCTGGGGGGACCTACCTGGTGAGATGCTGACCACCCCAGGGTGGGTGTGCAGGAAGGTGTGTATGATCCAGCCTGGAGCTTACCAAGGGCTGGGCTTTGGGGGCTGCTGGCCAGGGGAGCCGCTCCCCAGTCCTGGCACGGGGAGCCCCAGCAGAGGTGGATCTGCAGAGGTGGGAGCGACAGCCTGGACCTGCAATGTGCTGGAGGGGGGGCTGAGCGCTGGTGGAGCTGCTGCAGCTTCCATAGCCAACGCTCTTGATGCTCTTTTTAATACATATATTAAAAGGGTGATAATAAGCAAATCCGTCAGTTATGCAAATGAGCGGCAATTGCATCTTGAAGAGCATCCCACAGTTTAATTACATCATAATTGCAATGTAACACTTTAATTACCATATGCATCACAAAATCATGAGCACTGTTTCTAATCTCTTCACTAATATTTCAAATCAAACAGATTGCACAGGGCCCAGGATTGCACTGCCATCCTGCAAACAAAAAATACCCATTATATCCGAATGCAGCAGCGATCCGGGGGTCTGGAGGTCGGGAAGATGCTCTCAGCATCCTCACACCACTGTGATATTAGCAGGTGGCTGGATGAGTGTCTGTGGCCGACGTCTCAAAGCATGTCCTGCCGTCGGGGATTTGCAGGAGCTGATGAGCTGAGCACGGCACGTGCGGCTGCAGAAGCCGGGCAAACCCGAGCAGTGGGGTTGGCTGTGGAGTTTTGTGGGAGTGGGCGAGGGGGATGAGGGGGTTTCTCTGAGCACTCTTCAGGAAAGCAGAATTTTCTCAGAGATGCTGCAAAATGTTGGCTTGAGCTGATGGAGCTGTTTCGCTGGGCTGGCCCTGGACCTGCCCAGGCTGAGGATGACCACAGCAGCCAGGTGAGGTGGCTGCTTGGATAAAGGGATGGAGATTTGTAAATGGCTCTTTTGGAAGAAGCAGGTTGGTGAAAATGCTGCTCTTGATCCTCCTTTCCCCTCCCAGCACAGGAAAATGAATTTCACATTTTCCTTCTCACCCCTGAGAGGGAAACAATAACACTTTCTGGGGCACAGCTTTAGCTGGAGATCTGGGAATTTGATTTAAACCAGTTTATTTTGTAAATCTAAAACCAGTTTTCAGGCTTTATTTTTCCTCCTTTCCAGCTTCTTTCTTTCCCCCCATAAAGGGACATCTAATAAGTGACTTAAGAAAAATAACAGATGGGCTTAACAACAGCCTGAAATTCATGAGTGGGGACTCGGAGAGGAACGCTCTCAGGCAGTGACGTGTGCGATGGAGTGATGGATCGGGAGAGGAGCCTGCTGGGGAGCTGAAATCACTCCCGTCTGCGGCAGTGCCCGTGCTGCCACCGGCACGGAACCGGCTGTGCCAGGAAGGGGCTCTCAGCAGATCCCCATGCCTGGATCTCCAGGTCTCCTGCTCATCACAGAGCAGTGGGACCAGCTGGCACATGGCACAGGACCGGCTGGCACATGGCACGGACCAGGGCTGCTGCCCAGCCCTTCGCGTCACCGGTGTTTTCGCTGCAGATTGCTGGTTTGCTTTGCCGTGAGCTGGCAGTGATTTAAAATCATCCTGTGCTAATCCATATAAATTCTTCTAATCGTGGATTTAATCTTTTAAGCGTGTGGTAATTAAATTACATGCCAGTCAGAGGCACATCAACCTAACATGTGAGGTTTGCAGCCCTGTGGGCAGAGGGGCAGAGCTTCAGGACAGCCCCGTCCCAGGACCTTCGGTCACTTGCTTCCTCCACTGCTTCCTTGTCATTATTTCTTCTCCTTCTCTTTTTCCCAACCCCTCAGAGATCCTGGGAGAGAATGTGCTTCTAGAAAGCCAAAGGTGGGTGTCCTGGTTTTGCTAGGTTAGAGTTAATTTTCTTCTTAGTAGTTAGAACAGCTGTGTTTTAGTTTCAGTGTGGGATTTGTTATGAGAAGAATGTTGATAAGGTACTAATGTTCCTCTCACCTCAGCAGAGGAACATCCCAGGAGGAGATGCTTCCTCTTGAGCCCCTCTAGCCTGTCCCCAAACCCTCCCTGTGTCCTTCAAGAGCCACATTGCTCAGACAGCATCACCCTGGGCAGGAGCATGGGCTGGCTGAGCCCCAGTGATGGGACACATCTCCTGTGTTTCCAGGTGCCAGGAGAAGGAAGAGGAGAAATTGGGGAGGAAAAGATAAAGCCCCAGCAGGAGCTAATGACCAGGACAGGGCCTGGAGCTCCCATATCCTGGGGTGCCCTTGGAGAGCTCCTGAGCTCCCTGTACCACTGGTGAGCATTTATTCATCTCCTTCTCTCCGCTGCCGTTGTCCTCACTTGCCCAGTCAGTGTGGGACACTTTGATGGGTGTTAATGGAGGAAAATACTGCGACATGAGAAGCACATTAAGAGATTAAACTTTGTAGTGGGAAGGGGTAAGCAGAGATGAACTGTTAGGTAGAGTGATGACTGGCTTTGGGAATGTGACAATTACTGGACTTAATTTTTTATTTTTTGATATTTTTTTTTTTACATTAAGAGCCAAATGGGAGCGTATATTTAATTCATTAAAACACTCTGAAGTAGCTCCCTCCATCCCGATGCAGTTAATCGGTGCTCTATAGAGAAGTATCAGGAAATAAGTGTCTCCTAATGAAAGGGTCCCTGTAAGGTCAGCCTGCTGCTTGTTAGCTAATCGGAGACTTATTTGTTTTGCAAATTGCTCTCCCGTTTTTGAACCGCTGCACAGTAATTTCCATGGTGGGGAAGAAGCAGGAGAGAGTTCATGGGGCTGTTTTTTGAAGCCTTCAATCTGTCATTGGAAGGAGGATAAAAATAGCCTGGGAAAGAGAAGGAGCAGGCTGCTGGGTTTGTTCCGGGGAATCCAGCCCCGTCTTCCGCAGCTGGAGACGTCGGGACCGAGGGGCTGTCATGGGAAGTGGCACTGTCCTGTGTGTGCTGGGGGACCAGAGAGTGTGTGTGACACAGGATAGCTCTGCTGATTTGGCTTCACATCAGTAGAGATGGACCCAGTTACCTTCTTCAAGCACTCACTGAACTCGGGTTGCACCATGTGCTCTGGGCATCAGCCTTTGCCGTGGGGGCTGAACAGACACAGGCTCCCGAGGAGGCTTTTTCTTGCCACCAAGGCAGCTCTGCTTTCTACTCATGGATGGTGCTGGTAGCAACTTCCATCTTCTTCCAGGGCAGCAGGGCACAAGCCTCGAGTGACTGCTTGCCATCGCAACTCATGGGATCTTCTTTTTCTCACATGGACTAGAATTTGAGGCTAAGTTGCCCAAGCAGAAAACAAGAGTCAGAGTCTCCCATGAGAACACAAGGGGATTTTTAAATCCCAATGGCCAAAGTTCCTTCTTAGAGCCCTTTTCTCCTCTTCCAAAGGGCACAACCTCTGTTTGGTACCAACACAGGTGCATGAATGGTCCCTCCACTACCTGCCATCATCCGAGCTACGTCGTTTCCCACATCCAGCGCGAACCCCGGCTGACCTTCCTCCGCGGGCGAGAAGCGGCGGAGCCATTATGTATCTATACACAGAAATATCTGTCTCCACGAGGTGGTCTCTGAGCTTGAAAGCCATCTTCACAGGGTCATGCCCCGCAGTGTGGTGCCGGCAGCGGCTC
>NW_010303451.1:69844-74009 GCF_000700745.2 Antrostomus carolinensis
TAAGAATAGCGAGCTGCTGGCGGCGGCCGGTCGGGGGGGGGATGAAAGGCGGCTGGCTCTTGTTCTTCCCACACCCGGGGCGATCTGCCCCTTCTTTTTTCCCGAGCCGTAATTGCAGGCCACGCCACAGATGAGTGTCACGCTCCACCAAAGCTGGAGCACTGCGAGGCCAGGACTCGGGGCGCTCCGTCAATGAGCGGGGAGGCAGGAGGATGCTTTTGATCCCGTTCTTCATCCTCTGATGTGCTGAAGAATTATTAGGCTCTGAGGAAGGTACTTCTCTGGCTTTCCCTTGCTCTGTAAGTGAGGACCAAGAGCTGCTCTGGTGTTTCACGAGGACAGAGTGGCCCATGGTGCCCATGGCCAGCACAGCACCAGCTGCTCTCATGGAAGATGTTCGCTGGGCTCTGGACCAAGGTTGGACCCAAACCAAACATCCCTGAGCCCACCCAGCCATTGTGATGATGGACACTTGCTTGGCTCTTTCTGATGGCAGTTCCTGGCTTCTGGTTGCTTCTTCTCCTTGACGTGGTGCTGGAGACAGCCTTGCCTGGGACACCAGAGCCCTTGGAGGTGTTGTGCCACCTCAGCACTGAGATTTCCAAACCCAGCAGCTGTGGTCTCCCACCTTCCTGTGTGTTTTCAGGTGTTTCCCCTGCTTTTCCATTCATTAATTTAACACACGCACGGAGAGTGTAAGTGGGCTAAACCTCCATCTCCAGCGGCTGAAATCCAATAATTACCCAGCGTAACCCACCTGGAGAAGCATTCCTGGCTGGTCAGCAAATTGTGAAGAAATTCACTGTATCCTTTGGAGCAAGAAATTATCCTGGAGTGTAAGTTATGAGTCCAGCAGCTTCACAGGTACCAAAAATAAAATTAAAAGAATGAGTGAGACTGGAGATTTAAATGATGCTCTAGAAAACTTTGAGAAGGTGACACCTCGATCTGAGATAACTTTAGCTGAGGGTTTTCCTTTGGGATGAAGGACACCTGGCAGCAGTGTTGGAAGGGAAAACCCTGACACTGGTGGTAATGACAAATGGGGTTGGAGGTAGAAGAGCAGCGGGGAAGCCTGTGTTCCCTCAGGAGGTTGCTCATGGAGTGCAATGCTCTGCAGCTCCATCCCCTTTGGCAGCAGGTTGAGGGTTCCTGGGATGGTGCTGATCACCTCTGTGTCATCCCTGCACCCAGGTTCTGCTCACAGAGGGTTAGAGGGGCTCTAGGTGCTGCTCAAGGGAGCTGCCAGGAGAGCCTGGGTCCTGAGGACAGGTCCAGTGAGTGATGGCAGAGACAATCATCCCCTCACAAGCACCCTGTATCCCCCAGACCTCACCCTGCTCGCTTGGTTTGCCATGCCAGCCTGTCCCTGCCTCTCTGGGGACGGTGGCAGCAGGCGTGAGGACACCGTACAGCAGTGCCAGCTCAGCCGGGCACCGGCAGCCGCAGCTCCCAGCCCACGGGCAGCAGCCTGATGGAGTGACCAAATCTCCAGCTCATTAAATGTCCCATTATGTTTGCTGCACATGCCAAGCCCCCCGGGTTAATGAAGAGGCGATGAGATATGGTGGAAACCCTGGAGAGATGCCAGGAGGACGTGCCGGGGCATGCGGGGAACCCAGGAGCATCACTTTGTCTCTCAGAGCAGGAATCTCACCGCTGAAGTCCTCCCGCGGCTCCTCCCTGCGTTGGCGTGATGCAGTTTCACTGAGCACAGTGTTACCCTACAGCTGGTTGGTATTTTTTTGGGGCTGTTTTGTCCTATTTTTAGGAAATGCCAATATGGATTGGGAACTCTTTTTTTTTGGGGGAGGGAAAAGGTCAGCTTGAACAAATTTCTCAACCTGAATTGAAAACCAAGAGGGGCAAAACAGTTTGCTAGCTGTTTTCCAGACAGACCTACTCCAGCTTCAGATGGCAGCTAATTAAAGTGCTGACATTTTAAGACACGATGATGCAAAAATCTCTTGCTTTGAGCCAAGTCTGGGCCCTTTTCAGAGTTCACTTCACACATTTGCTGCCCAGAGTCCCTGGGAGCGGCACAAGCAAATTAAGGGGGAGGTGAGGGGTTGTTTTTAATGCAGGATTTTTTTCTGAGGGTGTGAACAAGTTTTTAGCCTTTGGAAGATGCTGTAATGTCAGACTGCCTGGGCTGAGATCTCCAAAAAAAGCTGAGCTGTGGCAGAGGTGCCTGTGAGGGTGGCCCTGGCAGAGGCAGCTCCAGGAAAACCATCCCATGGGCCGGGATTTCAGGCCAGAGGGGTGGCAGGTGGCAGGCAGGGTCTTCTTTTTTAGGGTTACCAAGGCACTGAGTTGGGGTGTATTGGGATATCTTATCCCTTTCTATGTGAGCAAACCCACCCAGCCCCTGCCCTCCCCAGGGTTAATTCCCAGCTGCACCTGGCTGTGGGGACGCAGCCCCCCAAGTCCCCACATCAGATGTTTCCCTGCTGCCCCATGGACCCCGGTGGCTGGGAAAGTGCATGCCCAGTCTGCAGGAAAGATCCTTCCTTTTCATGTGAAGGGAGCTGGCAGGTTTCTGGTGTCAGGTCAGCAGCCATCAGCATTGAATTCATGGTAAAGCCTCACTCCTTGTAGCCATCCCTCATGTGGGGTGGCTGGGTGGATCCCACCCCAGCACCCATGGAGCCCTAAAAGGGGCAGTTGGGGAGCAAAGAGCAGCCGTGCAGGGTCCAACCCCCAGCTCCTCATTGAAAAATAAAATACAATAATAAAAAAGTATATTTATATATATATATATAGGGAGAAATTATATTATTAGCTCAGCAAAGAGACTAAGCACCATGAGCTCCACCACGCTGCCACGCTTGCTGCTGGGAAGCCTCCTCGCTGCAAGGTTGGTGGGAGGCTGAAGGTGAGCTGGCAGCCTCCCTCCCCAGCAGAGACATTTTCTGCTCCGTCATCCTGAGTTTTCTGCTCGGCTTTGCCAGACTCTTCCAGGGAAGGTGATCGGTGCCGCACGGCGCGTTCTCCCAGTGCCATCTAGTGTCTGTTCCACCAGCCTTGGACAGTTATTTTAAGGCATCACAGTTTATTTATTGCAGAATGATCTTTTGAGGGCCAACAGGCTGCTCCAGCTGATTATTAACACCGGTACCTGCAGCACAGGTAACGAACTGGTGAGCACACGGGTAACAAACTGGTGAGCACACAGGTTGGGCTTGATTATCTTTTTCTATCGCTCCCATTTTGCCCAAAAAGTCCATCCCAGCAGGATGGAGCACGAGGATGTGCTGACATGTCTGAGGTGATTAAAGTCTTTCAGCCTTCAGCCACTTGTCCAGTAGCCCTGACATCACCTGAGGCTTAATCACTCAGAAAAGTGCTGTCATGTCCCACTGTCACCGTATTGGGAGCACAACCTCTTTCCCATTTAGCTGCCATCTCAAAATAATATGACTTGCCAGGGGACAGACATGACTCAGGAGACTGGTAATAGGATAGAAAGACTTTGACCAGCGGGTTGCCCATTTGAATGGTGCCAAGGTCAGCAGCAAGGGCAAAGATGTCATTTGCACGAGGATTATTTGCCCAAACGACCCAATGTAGATGTAACCAGGCCACTTCGCAGCAGTCACAGGGGCTGAGGGCTGGGTTGGACTCTGCTCTCATTTTGAGACCATCCTGGGACCCTGAAGCTCCCCACCTGTGTTTTAGGATGGGGTGACTGCTCACAGTCCCCTCCAGCTTATGAGTTTGCCCTCCGCATTCTTCCCTTGCCACCATTGCAGGGACATGATCTGCACAGACTGGAAACCCTCTTATTTCTCCCCTCTTAGGGGCAAAGTGCCGCAGCAGCATCTCCCCTTGGTGACCCCTCACTTGCTTCCCAGCACAGAGAAAAGTTTTGCAGGACCAGTGTGCCAACCTCCCCCCCATCAACTGCCATGATTTAGGTCCCTGCAAACCTCATCCCCATCCTCAGCCACCACTGACCATGAGAATCTATCTCCGCGTGGTGCCGGGCAGCTAAAGCTGCAGGAGCTGCTGGTGGAGGGATGGGAGATGCTTTGGAATGTCACCCAGCAATGCCCTTGGCCTGTGCTGAGGGGGTGGAGTGACAGGGACAAGGTTTTTTGGGCTTCACATCCACAAAGTCTATCAAGGAAGGGACCAAAAAACTTCTTCTTCTTCTTCTTCTTCT
>NW_010303452.1:0-20478 GCF_000700745.2 Antrostomus carolinensis
GTTCCTTAGGTGGTCCCGAACCTGATCTTCTACAGTGGGCGGTTCTTCGTTCTCCCGGACCCTTCCTTGGCTTTGTAGGACTTGGGCAATGTTTTCTTTAACCTTGATTGCATGTCACTAGTGAGACACAGGACAGCTGAATTCAATCCCTTGATTGAGGTGCAAAATTTCTTTAGTGCATTGAAGAGGAACCCATGCCCCTTTAAATCCAAAATGAGTGATCCAGAGCAAAAGTTATGTACGTTTCTACCCAAGAAGACTATGCAAACTTTTTAAGATGTGCTGGTGGCTAAGTCTGACGTGGGACAAACATGGGCCGTTATCCTAAGTTTGTCTTGAGGAGCAGGAGGAAAATCAAGGTCTTGTGAGTCTGTGAAGTTACTGTACAGGCTGGTCAGTGAAGTTTATCACTTAGTGATGACTCACATAAAATAATAAGCTGGTGCACCATAAGCCCATGCTCTCTTAATTTCATTTGGTGCAAATTTCACTCATAACTCTTCTGCTGTTTTGGACAAGCTTCGAAACTGCTGCAGTGGGACTAGTCACCTCTGCCCACAGTCCTACAAAATCTGCTGAGTACCCTCAGAATACCAGAGATGGTGCTAAAACGTCACCAGTACAGAGCCATTGCTGTACTGCACTGTTTCTTTCCGTTTTTCCACTGAGCAGCTGCAACGCTTCCTTTCAAAATTAGGAGCAGCCACACCCTACCAGCAGTATGGTTAACTGCAGAGGTAAAGGTACTCTCCAGAAGCCTTTCCTCTGGAGGCCAAGACTGCTTCTGGTAGTAAAATCAAACAAAATTAGTGTTACTGTGACCATGGCATTAATTCTCTCTATGGGTTATTGGGTATATCAGGAACCTAACTTCCTTTCCTAGTGGCTGTACCTTACCTGGGGTAGTGTTTTATGCCCCAGAAAGTATCCCACCTACAAAGGAATGGAAAATAGATTCATATCTTTCCAAGAAGTAGGCCTAAACCAATTTTCCGAATTCAGAGACCAAGTTTAAGAGTTTTTTTTTTCCTGATGACCTGCAGATGCAAACGTTAGCATGGTTCATTTCTAGAGGAACACCATCTCAGAATAAATCGTCACAGATATGTTTATTTCCTTATTTTGATTAACAATTTTATATCTGTTGCTACTGCATAGTATCCTGTTTTATATACAATAGATGAATATATGTATTCATTCCTTTGCCTATGAAGAGTGCCAGATTTTCTCAATTTTTTCTATCTCCAGTGGTTTCCCACTTAAAAATTGACCTAAAATTCTTGCCTGTTTTTTGCCAAAGTATTTTTAATAATACTCTTTTTCTTCTACTGCAAGAAGCCTGATAAATAGGCCTTCTAAATAGTTTATTTTAAATAAAGGTCTGCACAAGTTGGTCATGAATAATAAAAAGCTCCTGAACTCAGAACTTATTTTATGTGGCTCTGTCAGTCTGTCCTATAAATAGGAATATGCAGAGGCCATGGTGAGATTCAAAACAGATTTCAGAGGTAGAACTTATGTATTCTTACTTGTTACCATTTCCCCCCTCACCCATTTCACCTTCTTTGGAGCACATACAATGTAAGAAACTGGAATTCTAAGCATCAAACCTTTCTTGTGTACTTTACCTGCAGAGTGTGCAACAGTGATGAGGGGTGGCAGGTGAGAGCCCAGCATGATTAGGTCACTTCCCTTGCAATAGTAGACACATTACTTTCTTCCCAGCTTGTAAAAGCATCCTATCTTTTAAAACAAACAAACAAAAAAACCCCACTAAATAAACAAAAAACATCTTCTCAAGGATGAAGTTCTGTCCAAGTAGACATTACGTTTGAGGAGTTACCTCGTGGAATTATGACCTATGTTAGTCATACAGTCAGTCTGAATGATACGAGTAGTCACTCAGATTTTAAATATGTGAATTAATGTTAATTCTCCAAGGACCTGTATTTTGCAGAGTGAAGCTGCCAGTTCTGATGGACAAGAATCAAGTGAGGAAGCAGAACAGAAACGCAAAAAGATAGAAGTGCAGAAGGTAATTGTGTGGAGGGAGGAGATGGAACTTACTGTTTCCAAATCTGTTTCTTATCTCATGAAGTTTCTTATATTTCATTTTGCTATCAATAGTTTGTTCATCCATCCGCTACAAGAGGTTTTTATTTTATCACAGTAATTTTAAAATATGTTGTGACATAGCATAGCAAGTCAAGGATTTTTCCCATCTTGCCTTTGAGATTTTTCTCTAGGTTAGCTTTGGTCCTAAAGTCCTGAGTGTGGTGTAACTAAAATAGCATTTTGATACGGAAAGGGAAACAAAGATGTACCTTAAATAACAACTTCATTTTTTTAGTTAAAGGAAGTGAAGGCAAAACTACTTACATGTGGATTGGAAGGTGAGCTATATACTGCTGTGGTGATATACCCATTTAAAGCAAATGGGTTTCACAGAAATCCAGTGTTTCATTGGAACTTTATTCCCTGTGGTCTTATTATACCAATAACTATCTCTACCATACGATACATAGCAAGTATTTATCTATTTTATGATTTATTTTGCCCCCGTCATCTGCAAAGAGCAATGTAAAAACAAGCTAACCTTATGCCTTAAAACTAGAGGTGAAACAGCAACTGAAGCTTTTTGTGTTTATTAAGTATGTATGTAAAGTTTAAACTGAATTTTTTATGATTAATGCATTTGACTTCACAACTAATTTGAGATTATTTTAAATTACTCTGTTTAAGATTACTGTGTACACTAAAAATATAATCATGCAAATCAGGAATTGTCATTAAATTTTGAGGAGTTGCCTTTATTTCAATGTAGAAGATCAGTTATTATACTTGTGTGATGATTTTGATTGTCAGTGGAGTCTTGCCTTCACAGTATACAGGTGTATTTCAACAGCTTCCAAGTGAGAGGAAGCAAGATGAAGTAACCAAATAATGTTTCTTTTTAAAAAGTTTAACGGAATGGGAGACTAATGCTTTTTGTGATTTTATGGTTGGTCTTTTTTGTGTGTGTGTTTACTACAGGCCCAAGCAAATGCTAGAGCTGCAGTTCTGAAAGAACAGTTAGAGCGAAAGAGAAAGGAAGCATATGAAAGAGAGAAAAGAGCCTGGGAAGAACATGTAAGAAAATAAATCTGTTAAATGCAGTCTATGTATGTAGTGCTGTATCTTTGTGTAACTAAAATCTTATACTGTGATTTTTCAAGCTTAGATAATTACTTTATCTTCTGAAACTGAGGAGACCATCTGTCACTCAAATTCCCTCATCAGAGGCCTTATCTTAGGTATACTTGAATGAAGAATTTGGTTCAAGAATTTAAGAACATCAAACCTAAGAATCAGGAGGATTACCTTAAGCATTTTATTAATGATCTATAACTTAGCAAAGTGTATTCAATCTAGTTTTGCTTCTGTGTGCTGTGGAGTGTCAAGTCCAACTAGTAAAATATTGCTATAAAAACCAGGATGTAGTGAAACTGATAAACTGGAAATCACTTACATGTGTGCAGTTGGCAGTTCTTTTGTATGAAAATGTTCTTTTTTAAGGTTTACAAGAGCCTACTTGATAACACTGTGTTTAATGTGCAAAGTCTTGGAAGTTAATTTATTGATTTAAAATTTTTAATTGAATCTATACAGCTGATAGCAAAAGGAGTAAAGAATCCTAATGTGCCTTTTCATGTTGGAGCTACAGAACACAGTCCTGTGCATGGACTGCAAGAGCTTGGAGCAGCTCTTCCTAAGTCACAGCTTCCAGTGAAGCCTGGTACACCAGTCATCTCCATGACTTCTGCTTTGAAGGAAGTGGGTGTGGTAGGTAATTCTACTAAGAGGGTAAAACTAATGGTGAAAAAAATAAAACATAACAAAAACCAAACAACTCAATCTGATTTGAAAAAGTATTTTTAGAAGAATATATAGATTAGGTAGAAAAAAATTGCTATGGATATTTGTTGCTTCTAATTAGAGAATGAAAAAAAAAAAATTAAAAGAAACAAAAACTTGGAAGCTGTTGAAATACATCTGCACACTGAAATTCAAATTCAGTCAGTTTGGAACAAAATGGCTTATTTATGAACCGTAGGCTGAAATTTCAGTTTTGATCAAGGCAGTCATGATTAGTGGAAGAAGACATCAACTAACCAGCATTTTCATCAGCCCCTTGAAGAGAGGAGTTAAGGAGTTTATAACCTGGTGGAAGTGAGAAAATAAATTTTGAATGATAACAGTATTTTATATTCTTGTTTTCAGTGAGTTTGAAAGTATGTGCTGATTATAACAGAGAATATAAAGTTTAGGAGTCTTGAATCTGATAGTGTTGTCTCTTCTTGTTGTCTAAAACAGTATTGGAGACTTCCTAACTTCTATTTTCTGTGATCTTGGGTCCTGATATTATAAATGCTTACACATTTACCTTGACTACTACTATTTGATTTAAGTAAAAATTTTGAAACTGAGCATACAAATGAATTTGAGTTTTTTAACACAATCTGTGTTAATTTGAATGCTAACTTTTGGGGTTTTTTTCCTAAGCTATTTATAGATTTCAGTGTAGTGTGGGATTATATACTGCATACAACTTCGATGGCTGTAACTATAGGAATATAGTGAAATTTAGTGCTAAATAGTGTATATAAAATGTAATACACTGAGAGACATTGGTTGAAAGGTGGAACAATTAAAAAAATATTGTTTTGGCAAATACTTAGATCATTAGCACATTTTTCCATGTCGATAGCTTATCTTACAGTAATGCAAGATGGTGACTGTCGCTGACTGAACATCAGCACACAGAGCAATTGGAGAAGACAAGCCTTGCACACAAAGATCATAAGTTCTACATTTTTGCCTTCAATTTTTAGTTTGATTATTTTACAATTTGGAAGAGTAAATATGCTTTCTAAATAAAATTTATATTGATTGCTTTGGAAGCCTGGTATTCATTGCTCCCATAATTGAGGCAGATTAAGAACAATGCAGAACGTTTCCCTGAAAAATGCACCACATGATTGATATTTGCCTAGTTTAGTGTAATTGTGCATGTGCCCAGTCTCAATTGACTTAATCTGGGCAGGCTTTCTGATAGGTTTTCAGGTGTCAAGGAACTACTGTTTTCTTATTCTTTACCGAATTGACATTGTATGTGCTGTAATCACTAAAGTCGTCTCTTCTTCCTTCTGCTTTTCTTTACAGGTGCTCCTTGACTCTGTCCTTGCCACTTTTTTTTGTTCTCTTATAGAATTACCCATTTCTAGCATTGGAATTTGGTGGCGTTTTGCTGTAGAGGTCATATTTAGCTTTCTGTCTACATGTTTTGTGGTATGAGCTTTCACTTTGCTGCTTAAACTGAGTCTGATTCATTTGCTCACCACTTTCAGATAGTGACCAGTTTAAAGACGGAAGCTGCCCTTGAAAGTCTGTCTTTGGGAAGCCCCATAAAAACAGAAGTATCATACATTCTGTTTCAGTCTATCTGCAGTTGTTGATAAAAAGGTTTTAGAGGTGATTTTTCACTATTACGTCTATTAATATTCTCAAGATTATTTTTTTTCTGACATATTATTCTACATTGTTTTTCATGCTTCTTGGCCTTAAAGGATGAAAATGTAACTGCTATCCAGGAAGCTGAGGAGGAAATAAAAAAGCCAGATTTTGCAATGCAGGTACATCAACTGTATTCAATTTCATTTAGTTTACCTTTTAAGAAAGGTATTATTTTAAGTGGTACGTGTTGGCCTTTATTTCAGAATAAACGAGAAATACTGAGAAGATTAAATCAAAATCTTAAAGCTCAAGAAGATGAGAAAGGAAAAAGGGAGTGTAAAAATACCTCTGAAACAGTTGGGTCTGAAGATGGTAAGGAACAACAAGAAGGTGACAATCCACTTCTAGGAGATCGCAAAAAATGGGAATCTGGGCCATCTGAGTTGGTAGTTCCTCTAGCTCAGTTATCAATGGAAGACTCTCTCTCTGGAACAGACCGTAAGTACTAGTTTTTGTCACCATGATATTAGTAAATCAGTTTACCATGTGTAGTGTCTGTTTTTATAAAGCAAGTACTCTTTATTATTATAATCTTGTTATCAGTTGCGTTTCATCTGCTTTTAAGAAACAGGTGGTTATGTATTCCCTTGGACAAGGAATAAGGCACAGGCTGAGTAATTAAATGGCCTGCAGGAGATTCAACAAATTATTTCCTTATTTCCTTAAATAGTTACCTATTTGAATGCATGGTTTCTTTCTTTGAGCTTTCTTTGTATGTGTCTTTTAAATAGGCAGTAATTTAATAGAAAGAATAAAAAGCACTTAAGATATGTGAAAGTTTCTTATTTAACTTTATTGTTCTCCTGATAACATAAAAGGATTTTAAAAACTGAGTCTTTTCTCAGTTTATATCTGTTACTTTCATTGCACCCTTCTTAGATTTTTTTTTTTTTTTTTTTTTTTCTTTTTTTAACTCAAACCTGTCTTTTAAAATTTGCTATCTGCCTTCTCTGGTCTTTTGGGTGGAAGACCTTTTCCCTGGTGTCTCTGTGTCTTATTAAGGGTCTGTTTCGTATCGTAGAAATAAATAATCATTGAGAAAGTAGCAGACGTACTCCATAGCACAGTAGTTTTAGCGTGGGTAGGATGTTAGAAGATGAAGAAACAACTTTTGCTCTATTCTTTGCTGCTTTATATCCTCTGTTTTCCTTAGAGGGCGAAATGACTGAAATAAACGTCGAAGGATAGCAGGACAAGAATTTCTCATTTCAAGTAAAGTTAAGAGTATCTCATGCCAGTTTTAAACATTTCTCATATTGTTTTCTTTTGGAGTGCCTAAATTGCTGAATAAGCCTCCTGCTGCTATTGAGTTGCAGATGTTAACTGGCACTGAATAACTCCTGTTATTAAATTGAATTGGCAGAAGAAAAACTCCAGACTTCTGAGCACAGTCTTTAGGCTGTCTGACTTGAGATGAGGTGACATGAGTTCTGGCTTCGTAGTTTTTAGTTTGGTGGATGTTGTTTGTTTATTATATAGAAAGTGAATAAAAGTTTCTAATTTCTAAAAGTTTCTATATTTGTGTTTGTACCCCAACAGGTCAAACTCTGGGGGAAGTAATTAGATTAGATATTGGTGAACCCCACAGGAAAGTGTGGGGCAAAAGCCCTACTGATTCAGTCCTAAAGATCCTAGGAGAAGCAGAGTTGCAGATGCAAACTGACTTACTTGAGGAACTAGATGTAAATGGTAAGCACAGCTGGTAATTATCTGCACTGCAAGCATAGGAAGTGCTAGATTGCCAGTTTGTCTACTCAGAACAATTTTGAAGTCATAAAAGCATATTCTATCCTCACTCTTACTTTCTGCATCTGCATGTTGCCTCAGTTCTAAATGTTCTAAATGTCAGCACAAGCTGGTACTGGAAAACACCAAAATATTTCAAACTTGGTGAAGTGGTAAGAAATGAAGAAGGATGTGCTGAAAGGGAAGGGTCTTCATTTTGTTGAAAAGTCTTGGACTGTGTTTACTGACAGAAACAAGTCTGTTTTTTAAAAGGATGTCATCAACGGAATATTGTATTAGATAGGTGCTATAACCTTCTTGTTAGCATGTGACTTACCATATCAGTGCATTTTCTTCTGATCAACTCCTGCTTTTTGTCCTTTCCAAGGACAAAAGGACTTATGTTTATTCCAAGTATAAGCTTGTACTAATGATAATGTAGCAAGTAAAATTCAAATTTTAATATTTCTAGCTTTTATCTTTATAATATTTATAATAAAAGCATGTAAACTCTTCTATTCTGTTTTCCTTTAAAGAAACAAAAATTCTCAACTTACGTTGTAGTCACATTATAGTTTATTACCAAACTGTGTCAAAGCAGTCTTCAAATAATAGAATAATTTTCCACTAGGTACTGCAGAATGTCTTGAAGATCATCAGCCCTTAATTGTAGAAGGGGAGAAGGAAGAGAAAGCTTTTCCTACGGTCGGAGCTCAGTCTTCAGTACCAGTTGGTGTCACAGAGTCTGACATGACTATACCAGAAGAATGTCAAAGAGCTGGACCTACCCAGGTGCAAAGCAAACCTATTATGCTGGATGGTAAGTCATTTCATTAGTAATTCTAATTACAATCTGTTTTCCAGTTCAGTGAGGGGAGTAATGATCCTGGGCACTTTTAGATCTTCCCATAATGTAATGTGCAGTTTTTTATTAACACCTTTTAGGTAGGACCAAGTGCTTTCTATGCCTGTGTTGTAATTTGATTTACTAATGTATTTTGTAAATTTCCAGAAACCTTTTCTGTGTGCTTATGGAAAACTCTCTAGAAACAAGTAGAATTCTATAGTGCTTCATTTTTTGTTGTTGTTGTTGGGCTTTTTTTTTTTTTGTTTCTCCTCATCAGTTGTGCTGGAATCTTTTCCCCTAGATTATATCAGCACCCTGCTGATGTCTGGGGGAATGCTACTGAGGTTTTTAGAAGACATAGTTCATTGGAGCTTTAAGATATTTTTCTTGTATCAGAAACAAACTTTTACCTCTGGGATTATAAAACTTCAGTTGTTTCTGCAAAATGCAGAAAATTATTAAGGCTGAAGGATTTAAGTGTAATCTTAAGATGTATAGTCTTTCCTGTCTTTTTGTTTGGTTGGGATTAATTTTTAATGAGATATATGACTTTATTAATTTTAGAGCCTGATGATTTGGAAGTAGAGATGTTGGAAGAAAAAGAAGATAAAAAGCACCAGAGTAAGGAGAATAAGGAATTTTCCATCACTGTTAATGAAGTGTGGGTAAAAGAGAAAGACAATAAGTAAGTACTCTCTTCTTCTGATCCCCCTCTCTCCAGTTCAAACAACCACCTTTAACTGAGGAGGATTTAGATACATCAGTTAAAATACTAAGCTTAGCTAAAGTGTCATTGCTGGTCTGCCATGTTAGTTTTACTACACTTTGTGGCTGAGGATTTTTTTTTGGTAGAATAATAACAATTTTTACATGGTGTTTCCCCTGGATGTGGTATTTTATAATAGGGCACAACATGAGCAAAGAAATGAGGCATCTTCTGAGAAAGTAGAACTTGACAATGCGCAACCACAAGAGGAAGCTCCGGAAGGTCAGTCAAAGTATCTTGTTTTATTTATTGTAGCTGGCAACACGGAGTGCTTGAGCCATCCCTTCTCACTTCTTCACCAGCCTCAAAAGAGCAAGTTTTCTGTTTTCATTTTCTTTTTTAGTTCATACTTCTAAATAGAAAATTTCTGATGGATTAGGAAGACAAATTATGGGTGTTATTTTTGCCACTTCGGAAGAGAACATGTAACAACAAAGCCAGACTGTGCATAGATGAGGAGAGCTGTGGCCCACACTAATACTTGAAAGTGAATGTCGAGTTTCTGAGTGTTAATGACCTTTTAAAGTGACTATTTTTAAATGTTATGAAATCTGGTGATTTTACTTCATAAAAGTGTTGCTTTGTTTGTAGACATCTCATAATACTGAGCTGCAGCTTGGATAAAAAAAGTTTTAAGCAGTTGCTAGTGATAATATTTTATCTTTACTGCATAGAAGAATTGCTTGCTCTTGGAGGTCTTCGAAGTAGCTTCAGAAGGTCTGCATGTTTTATAGTAGAATGGCAGATACTTCACCAATAGTGTCAAGTATCACTGATGATGCTATTGCATCTATTTATGGCTGACTTAAGCAAACTGGGTTTTTTTTTTCTAGTGTTTGGGCAGATGATGTTGAGGTAGTTTTGGAGAAATCTCATATAAGGCAAGAAGCAACAGATGAAAATGGATGACAAGAAACTAGAAGGCATGAGAACAGAATAGGCTATAACTGAGGGCTGTATATTCTCAAAAAGTTTAAATGGGAGAATTTCACATTATAATGTATTTACTAAAATAATCCAAAAGATATTTTAATACTACTATAGTGCTGTTTTCCCCTTTAACTGTACAACAGAAATGAGTTCGTTTTACTCACTTCAGTTACTTTTTGCTCAAGAGCTTGGGGTTTTTAATCTATTTAGATTTGTAATGGACTTTTTTTTACCACATCAGAAGCTTGTTCCAGTGACTGTCTGCAACCTGAACCCTTATTCCAGAGGGTATTAAAGACCCAGGCTGTACCAACAGCCTCACCAGCTCTATCAGCTCAGTCTTCACAAGAAGAGCCTCTTGTACCTCGTTCACGCTCCGTATCACCAGCAAAAAATAGAGGCAAAAGTTCATTGCTGATTGGACTTTCTACAGGGCTTTTCGATGCAAATGACCCAAAGGCAAGTTTAAAAAACTAAAAAAGAATACTTGTTTTTCTATAGTAATATTACTCTTATTTTCTTATTGAGGCTGAATGAGGCCAGAAGAGATGGCATAACTGTTTCAGCAGGGTTTGTATTTGTCTAGCCCTGTCTGCCCTGCAGTATGACTGCACTGTGCTTATTGTATCAGCGGGACTTGCGCAGCAGTGACAGTCTCTGGTTTTGCTATTCAACATTCTGTGTCTGGGTGTTTCTGGGAGAGAGCCACCATTTCTCTGAGACGTAACTGAGGGGGTTCATGAGGAAACTCCCAACTTCCCCTATCTGCTTTTTCACTTTTGTGCAGTTTTTCAGACTTACCACTACCTCGCCGTCATAAACATAAACACTGAACAAACAGATCAGCAAAAGTATCTTGTGATTTCTGGCAACCAAGCGATTGAGGTTTTTTCCTGTAGGATTTAACCAACTAGCACAGGTTCTGGCTGTGAAGCAGGAAGACTGAAGAAGAGTGAATAGAATGAACTGCTTTCCTGAGGAAGGCGTTTCCTGACCAGCTACATAGGGTTGAGTTGAATTTGGCAGCTCACAGTCTGTGGAATGAGAATAGGATGGTGCAGTGTGGTTTTGATCTGAATTTAAAATGTTTTAAGAATCGTTATGGAACTAGTAGATGAAACAGACTTAAATTATGTGCAATACTTGCCTTGATTCTAAAGTGGAAAATGCATAAAAGAACAGCTGCTTTTTGGAAAAGCAGTGGTGTCAGGGGTTCTCTGGAAACTTGCACACCTGCATTGCAGTCAGTCAATATGTAGTAAGGGATTTCCTAGGTGGTGGAATGCCAGGTAAGTGAGAATGTTTCTTCTTTTGACTCCCAGCCTTTTTTTGTGGGTGCATTATTGATGATTAATTGAATATGGAAGAGTGTCTATTGGTTGATGCATTGCTAGGAAGCAGAATATCAGCGATAGTGCTGTTTGCACCTGTGGGAAAAATAAGGCTTCTTGAGGAGCTTGCATGTGTTTTCATAGATCCATATATTCACATAAATGGATTTATGACTCTTAATTTTGATTCCTTGAGAGTTAATCTGCTGTTAACTTCCCCAGTTTATGAAGCTGTTTATCTGGCAGTTGGACATTGACTACAGAAAAGCTCACTTGTGAGCAGGGGGAAGATGAACGTTCTTTGTACCCTTATCCCATTTAGCCAGTAAGGGATATGCTTTATAATGAAGTTCTTCAGTGTATCAGTATGAACCGCCTCAGTATGTCGCTTGTTACTGCGTATCTGGCCTGTGTTTTGGCCATAAGCGTTTGCCACAGAACTGTTAACACAATACCAGACGAGCTCTACGTAATAGCAGAGGGCCTGGAGAAAAGCACAGATGTGGTGTTGTTACTGCTGCAGCAGACTTGATGAAATTCCCTCTCCTCATTTGGTTGCAACAAGAGGATGTTCGGTGCTTCTTTGCAGTATCTGCAAATGCAACTTTCTGGAATTTCCCAAATATACCTCTGCTGCAGCTCTTACCCAGAAACTAAGGGAACCTTTAGGAGGGAGCAGGGCAGACAGAGTTAGTGTCCTATCTGTAGACAGGTCAGTTTGCTACCAGAAATAGGCTAATAGGAAAATAAGCATTTTTCAGAATACTTGGAAACTTTCAAATGATGGGGTAAAGTCAGTCTTCTAATTGTTCTGTCACTTTGGTAGCAGTGGTCAGAAAGGGTGGTTACTCCTTTGGCAATAATATTCTGGTGATGTGCTGACAGAGATTGGATATTTGAGCATGTATATGAATAGATTGTGCTGGTCTAAATTGCACCTGAGGAACTTTTTTCATTAAAATTTAGGGGGTGTCATTAGGAGCAAAAACTGAACGTGCATGTATTCAGAGCTGTGCTGAAGGAAGGTGAGGCTTATTGGTAAAAATTATTAATGCAGATCAGGTCTTGTTTCCTGTTTTGTTAATACTATGGTGAATATTTAGTAATTTTGGGGGGTTCTTAAGACTTCTTAAAAGAGAGATCTGGTCAATCACTGAGCAAACAGTTACTTTGTTTCCATCTTGCTTTATTTCCATTGCAACAAATCACTGTTGTAATTTGAACTTCTCTAATACTTCTTGTAATGAACTTCTTTCTCATACTATGTAACTGCCTTGAAATATACCTAAACAAAAAAATACTGTTTTCAGTGACCAACCTAGAGAAATAATAATATGTCATTTTAAAAAATACTCCTTTGTCAGCTGCTTAAAATAGTTCTAAGCTGTGAGGGATTGACATACATACATTGTGAACAACTGCATATATATATATATATATATATTATTTATCTACTGCAATGTTCCTTTTCTTTAGATAGCTGTCAAGGTAACAAACCAATCTGCACAAAATCAGTATGTCAGCTCATGTTCTTAAAGCTTTTCAATGACTGTAGCCGACACAGGCAGAATGAATTCTTTCCTTTTAGCTGAGAAGCAAAATTCAAGATGTCAGATATTCAACAGTTAGAGGGTCTGTGCTGGACACATTGTTATTTTGAAATTGACCTTCAAATAAAAAAGGACAAAAAAATACCACTGTGAAGTATTTTATAACCTCAGACTGTCTTTAGTGTTGTTACCAAACAAGCTTTCTGTTACCTTTGCAGATGTTGAGAACTTGTTCGCTCCCGGATCTTTATAAACTGTACAGAACATTAGTCGATGTTCCCAGTGTAGCAGATGTGCAGCATCAACATAATCTTGAAATAGATGATACAGAAGATGAGCAAGCCAAAGAAGGACCCTCTGATTCTGAGGATATGTGAGTGTATCAAGTTTGTCAACAGGCATCTTAGATCAATAATATTTTTGGTTATACACTAACAGTTATACACAGTATACCAGCATGGTGTTTTTTACCCAAATTTTTAAAATCCTGTAGTGAGTCACCATTTACTTTGAGTCTTGTTCCAGAGAATTGAGAAGCCAATGGGATGTACTGCTTACAAAAGCTGTCTGAATTTCCTTTCCAAATTCTATCCAAGATACTATTTTGTCTGGCTTCTGCGCCTTGCATTCCGCTGAAGCAGAACAAAATTGATGGCTACCGTTCTTCTAGAAATCAAGATTTCTTGATTTCCTTTTTTCTTATGTTCTGGGAATCTTGCTCCTCTATTTTCTCTACTGTTGTCTTGGAATGGCCTTCAGGTCCCCCAAATTCTCTCAGGGGCTTCAACATCTGACCCTGGCTCTTGACTGTTCCTTGCAACTTGGATAGTCTGATGGATAAAATCACCTGGTGTATCTATTCTGATGAGATCTAGATCTCTTTTTGCTCCAGACACATTTTCATCTGGATTGGGAATGTTATACTTGACAGGGTTCTATAATAGTGCACGAATACAAAGATTTTTGAAATTATCTTACTAATGAAGTTGAATTGAGGACCTATCAGCATCTTTTTACGACATCTGTTACCTGGTATCTGTTTAGCTAAGGTTCCCCGCGTCTGGCATGATTTAGTGGTATCAGTGCTGTAATCATGTTGGGCTGAGGACACAGATATTTGTATCTCTCTCTTTTTTTTCTTTTTTTTTTCCCCCTCCTCCTTTCCTCCAGCTACACTGGCTTTCCAGTTTGTTGGCTTGACAAAAGAAATGAACTCTTCCTACTGGGTTTGTCTTATAAAGTATTAATTATATAAACTTTGTATCACTCTCTCTTAGTATGTTTGGGGAGGCAGATACAGATTTGCAGAAACTCCGGGCCTCAATGGAACAATTGCTTAGGGAGCAGCCTAGTGAGGAATTCAGTGAAGAGGAGGAGTCTACCTTAAAGGCTAATGTCATGGAATGCATCACAAATGGTACAGAGCTGGATGAAGGAGATGAAAATAACCCCAGCAGTGAAAGTGCACTTAATGAAGAATGGCAGTCAGGTATAATTTCTGTTATACTTGTTTTAGAAGTTCTTTATTGATGTTAACAATTCAAACACAGAATAATGTATTTGCATTGTATACTTATAATGAAATAAAGCTCTAGTTAATAGTTTTTATACAGAAGTTTAAAAAAAATCAGATAACATTTCTGAATCTTAAGGTCAATGTGTAAGCAACATTCTGTGTTGCAAATTAAGTGTCGGCTATTTGTTAGACAGTCATTGTAAGTCACTTTTTCTCTAGTTGTCTAAAACCTGTCTTCCAGGAAGATCAAAGGCACTGTGTACATCATTTGTTTTGAATAATTCATGACTGGAATGGAAAAGTGAAAAAGAAATAGCATTTGACATGACTGGAGTATCTAGGATCCAGCTTACATTACAATTAAGTAATTTTAACAAGTAGTCAAAAGGAACATGAAATTATTAACCTTGTCCTTAGCCCAAAATAGCTATTAATGCAGTCAAACTAAAAATGAGACAGAAAAAATTATTACTGCTTTTAGCATTGTGCATTAGCTATATACAATGATGTCCTGAAGTCTCAGTTCTGTTTTTGAAATTCTGGTTGGAATAAAAGTATTTTACTAATGCTATAAAATAAAGTGCATTTGGAAATATAGGTATAAAAAGATGTATAAAATCAGTAACTAATCTAAAATGTAGTTTTTGTGTAATTTTGGCTCATTGAAGACTATTTTAAGCAAACTGAAAATCTGTGAATATACCTGTAAAATACTATCTATGTAATAGATTCCAATGATTATTTTAAGGTAAAATAAACTAAGGTAATACCATCTTCTTTCATTTTTTGCCAGTGCAGATGTTACACGCTGATAACGTACACTGCTCTACGTTTCTGTGATTTGTTGTTGAAGCGTTACAGTATTTGGTTCCCATGTCCCACCTTCGAGATTCATGATCTAAGAATTGCAGGTTTCATTGGAGGTGGGAGGAATGCCTTCAGAACTCAGGGGAACAGACAGAACTTGAAACCAAATCTGTTAAAAATCCGGAAGTTAAATATGGATTAGAAGTCATCAAATGGGTTTTTAAGCCATATACAACTTTTCTTTTTATTTCAATGATAATTTCTTATTGATATGACTGTTGATACTTGAGTCAGGGATAGGATTTGGTCAGGATTATACCTTACACTAGTCATATATAGGAATTGGAAGTCATAGCATTTTAATACTAACTCACGAAGTCTGTGACCTACCAGGCAATACTACGTATTTTTTTTAAAGATTTGGTAATATAAGCTCTTAAATCTAAAAAGTTGTGTATTTTTTCTGGGTAGATAAGTCCTTCCATAATTCAAATACTTATTTAAGGAGATCTTTTTCTTGGGCAAAAGCAGTTTGCATTTTATAATAGGATTTTACATGAGGATTCCATCTTGCATCTTTAAATAGAACCTTTTTTTGTTAAAATTACCTAATGTTTGACTGCTACAAACCGACTTGTCAGGTTTCTGTAGTCTATAAGCAAAGTATCTTGATTTCTCTCGTGTATCTTACTGCACCAGTTGGCAGACTGAATTTGCTACACAAAGGAGGTGCATTCATAGAAGAATGAGGAATTTTGTAGCTAAATTAGTAGTGAGATTTTTAGACTTGCTCCATGGAACAAGATGCATCTCAGTACAGAAATTAAATAACTGATTCTTAATGTACATGACCTTATTTTCTGTTAGAAGACAGCTGCTTCATTAAGGAGCTCTTTTCCCTAGCATGGGACCGCCACTGAGCCCTGCATCAGTTCCACCTCAGAAATATGTAGAGTAGTTACATGGAACCATCTGCTGATGTGCTAATATTGCTTTGCTCAATAAAAGTATGCCTTGAGACCATGCCTTGCTTTCTGTCAGCATGAACACCCTTATGGCTAACTACCAGAGTGGGCTTTTAGAGGAGATGGCTAAATGCTTCCCAGTTTGTGTTCAGAATTTCTTTGCTGTCAAGAAAGGGACTGTTCCTGTTTCCTTGCAGGTTGTTCAGAACATCTGCCCACACTGCCTGGTGCTCCCGAGCTTACCTGCTTTCATTGCAGTTAGAGGTCTGTGCAGATACCAAGTTTAGGGACATAGAAGCAACATTCAGAATGTAGGAAACTGAGGGGGGTTTACTCATGTTTTCTTTTTTTATAGATAATAGTGATGGAGAGATTGCCAGTGAATGTGAAGAATGTGATAGCATCTTCAGCCATTTGGAAGAGTTGAGATATAACCTGGAGCAGGAAATAGGTTTTGATAAATTCATTGAAGTTTATGAGAAAATAAAGGTTTGTGGAATAACTTTGAGTGGGAAGTAATTTAAGAAGCAAGTACCAGGGGCTGTGTACTGTGCCAGCAACTAATTGCATTGTGTGACTAGAACCAGTGTTTATTTCTTAGCCTTCTATTCTGTTTCAACACACTAAAGTAATAACAGAGAGAACACCATGCCAGTGGATTAAAGAGGAAAACTTTGGGTTTAACTGTGAATTGCATTTAATAAACTTGAACTATTTAATTCTATACCCATTTTAATTTTGGCAACATGGATTGTCCTTTCTCCCAGGCTATACATGAAGATGAAGATGAAAATATTGATATTTGTTCAACCATAGTTCAGACTATTCTTGGAAATGAACACAAGCACCTGTATGCCAAAATACTTCACCTGGTAATGGCAGACGGCGCCTATCAAGAAGGTAATCTTGCTGTATCCTGGCAGTTATGGCTTGTCTTATGTTCTTTCTTGGTCACATACAATAGGTTCTAATATACTTTTAAAACATATCTGTTCTTTGTTTTATTGATTGGCTAAATTGATAAAAATAATTTAGTTCACAAATGGTATTTTTATTCCTGCAACGTGGCAAACTTTGATTAAGCATGCTGACCACTCTGATTTAACAGCATGCATGCATACAGTCAACTCTAACAGCAGCTGTCTTATGAAAGGTGCAGTATAATTATTTAATTTCTGTAAAACAGTTATGCAGATTGGGAAGATGGAAGTCAAGAGTAAAACTTGCAGAATTAAAAACAATTTTATCTTAAGAATTAATGAATTTTTAGCTAAAATAATATTGTTCTTTCAAAAACTCTACTTTTAATGGGTTGCAGTATCACTGCTTTTCTGAGAAGAAAATTACATGTGGCTCCTTATCCTACAGTTGGCATTTTTCAGAAGAATTTGATGTGGATGTGCAATCCATCGTAGTTTTCAGGTGTCTCAGTAATGCATGAAGATAATTTTGTCCTGCTTGGGAGCCTTGCCTAGTTTAGCACAGATTACTAGGCAGACAGAGTTCCTAGATCTTTCAGAGTCACTCTATGAAACACCACACAGAGCACTATCAGTGAGAAATGGCTTGGGTTTGTTTTTTTTCCTCTCACGTAAAAAATTTAACTGCAATTACGTAATTTTAGATTTCTAATGATGAAAGTATTTACTGGAGAGGAAAAAAAAAAAAGAAATAAAAAATCTCAAATATTTTTATAGAAATCAGAAGCATTATATAGTGGCTTTGGAAATGTGTGCCATTATCACTATTTAATGTATTGTAATTTTAAAAAACTATTCTAAATGCTTGTTAACTAATGCCCACTTTCTGCATCTTTTAAATTCTTTTACAAATGTGTTGCAGTAGCAGTGAATAAAGGGTCAGACAAGACTATGGCTTTCTACAGTTATTACATGTAAATGCTTGGAGGGAAAAAGTCTTAAAAACTAGTTTTAAAAATGTAATAACAAAAAAAAAATTCTAGTACAAATTACATGTTCCTATTTTTTCATTGCTACTGATATAGAACCACTCAGTAAGAAGAACCAGTACCATGTTGTTTTCATGCTGTGTTATAGAAGTATGACAGAAAAGTATCTGAAAAACATTTTTTCAACCACAATTTTTTTTATTTAATGACAGAATTGGAAAAATACATTTCAGTAGTTATTTTTTCCAAGTGTCCAAAGGACTGGCAGTGTCGAGTGAGAATGAAGTGGTACCTATAGTGTTACCGGTTCCTTTTCCTTGCCGCTTTGCCTTAAGGATATTTTAAAACTAGTACTAAGAGGCTTAAACGATAATTTGCTGAAATGTTGGCATACAAATTGTAAGCTGTTGTCTGAGTGAATCCTGTGAAAATGAGCTGACTTTCATCTTGCAAAATGCTGATTAACAAGTGGCTATTTTTAATAGCTTCAGTTCTAATTCTGTATTTTACAAATCTGTGGTAGCATACAAAAATGTAAAGAAAAAGTAGTTCTTTACATTTCAGACATTTAAAGTACGTGTAGTACTTTAGTACTAAAATACATAAAGAATCACATTTAAAGTAGTTCTTTAAATTTCAGACATTTAAAGAAAAAAATACTGTGCTAATAAAGGTCAGTAGAGGACAAGTGATGGAAGCATGTTCATGAGCTTGTCTCAAAAGTTTATACTCTTCAGATAAGAAAAGTTAGAAAAAAAAAATCTGTACTGCTCTTTACTAAGAGGATTGTTCCAATTGAAGTAGGCCACTTGGGATGAAACTATCTTAATTTCACTAATCCAAGAAAGATGACAGATTGTTCAGTATTTGTACACATACTTTCAAGGCAGTTTTGGTGTCACCTCATTGTTGACTGACTTTGTGAATTCTTGTAGTACTGCTTACTAAATTGTGGTTTATAGTTTGTTGTGTAACCCCAACTTGATGTTGTGTGTGTGTGTCACTCCTTTTCACCCCGTCCCTCCCCCTCTCCTGTTTTTTACAGATAATGATGAATAAACCTGACTCAGGAAATTCCTTAATGCTGTACTACGTACCAGTGTTTGAAGTCTGCACAGCTGTCTAGCAACGTAATGGAGAATGTACCATGGGCAGGAGAAGCTAGACTTCAAAAAAGAATGTTGGTTGTATGAAAAAGAACATGCCTTTTAAAACTGAGATACCTATACACTTTTCTTGTGTGTACTTGCATATATGTTCATTAAATATTAGATGCCCAAAACTTAAAAAGAAAAAAAACCAACCTCCCAAACCTGTAATCTCTCGAATTCCCAAAGAAATCTAGAAAGGAATACCTGCAGATACTCTGATACAAAACTGAGACCTGTAATGTGAAACAGCATTTCTGCCATATCAGCAGCTGGCTGGTACGGTTAAGCAGCTGGAAGCATTACTGTGTTGTGGAAGTACCCACGTGTAGCCCATTCACTTGCATATTTAAAATAGCCTCTCTTTACACCTGCGTAAAGAAACTGCTTCATTTTTATTGACCCTCGTGGTTGTATTTTTAAATAGCATCTTAATCTAGCGGTCCAGTTTGAGTATTTCACTTTTTTTCTTAATAAAAAAATTACTGTATTTTGAAGCTGAAGGCTTCTGTCACTTTTTAACCAGTGTCATCTGAAATACCTTAATGGTGTTTCTAGATCAAGGCAAACTGGTACTTCAGTCGTCACTGAAATGTTTGGGGTTTTTTGAGATTGTAAAATTCATTTGGAGCTACAATGCATTTTTCCCAATATTTTTCTCCCCTTTCCTAAAAGCCCAAGTATTTGGCTCTTTTGAATTTTGTAATCTGGTCAGTGATAATACAGTATGCTGTTGAATTGAAAAGAGTGGGTTCTTTCCAGTTTGTTTTTAAATTCTTAGTTACACTCATGGCTCCAGTAGCCATGGGGGAAAATGAAATATTGCAGGTGCAAGTGCTGTGTAATACTTGTCCTCTTTTGGCTCATGTTTTGTAGCTTGATTTCCAGCACCCCAAAAGAAAAAACAGGTTTGTTCTGACCCACCAATCCTTGTTCCTCCTGTCACAGCAGTGCTATACAGGGCAGACATGAGGTATACGATTGCTTTCCAGCCATCGTCCCTGGAATGGCTTTATTGGCTTACCCGTACAATAAGTCTCTTGTTACAAATCTGATGAACTGTCAAACTTCCAACTGCCCTACTAGAGAAAAATACTTTTCTTTTTTTTTTTTTTTTTTTTTAAGCTACAGCCAGTCACAATCTATAACTGTCAAAAGTTACTTTTCCACAAAGTAAAATCAAGTGTATATATATGTATTATTTAGAACTGTCAAAATATGTATATGATTTTTGTATGATTGTTTTATGGTGTTGTTATTAAAGTTTTGCCCACTGAAAAGTGTTAATTTTTTAAAACACATCAAATTCTTAAAGGTAGACCAGACTTTATTCTGTTTCAGCTGTATCCTGGGAACCTGCAATGAGAATAAAATTAATAACCATAAATGCCTTTAATATATTAATTTTTTAATATCCTTATTTACTTGATA
>NW_010303452.1:20497-22092 GCF_000700745.2 Antrostomus carolinensis
ATTGCTGGGAACAGTGCTGGTTCTGTTGTATGCTTCTTCTCTTCTCCTTCCCCTTCTTTTTATTTTATCTATCTATCTATTTATTTATTTATTTATTTAAACTTCCCACAATAAATTTAGGGGCTTTTCACTGGGCTTCTCTATTTATTTATTTATTTATTTAAACTTCCCACAATAAATTTAGGGGCTTTTCACTGGGCTTCTCTATTTATTTATTTATTTATTTAAACTTCCCACAATAAATTTAGGGGCTTTTCACTGGGCTTCTCTTCCATTCCACTTTTCACTGCTGCATAATCTGTTCAAAGAGATGATCCTCATGCGCTGCATCATCCATGATGTTTAGCAAATACACTCTAAAGACTTTAATAAAGAATGAGTCTGCATTATTTTCCTTTTTCAGGTTTGCTTTTCAAATCATACCTTGCTTGCCTTTTGGGGAAAGGGAGGACCCAAAACCTTCTCATTTAAAAAAATATAGATTAACCATATGAAAAGAAGAAAATACACCAACTGGTATATTCTGAGCTCTATGGTTTTGAATTTTCTTAAGGTGATACAGTCTGACTGAAACGAAGGGTTGGTGGGTGTTTAATCCTTTTTAAATTGAAATCATACCATTATTGACATTCTTCATCTCTTACGCTGTGTGCTGGTTTGCCTCTGGTAAGAAAAAATGACATAAACAAAACTGCACATGTACACCCCTCCCAAAATCCCTAAAACCACAACCCCAAAAACCCCAACCCCCAATCCCTCCATTGTGCTGCCTGGCAGACATGACCGTAGCCCATGATACTGGAATCTCCTGGCTCACTGGGCTATTTACAGCTGTATGTACACCTTGAGTTTCCTGATCTCCAAGAGAAAGGAGCAGAAGCCCAGCAGGGAGGCAGGCTCAGGGCAAATGTGGCAGGAAGATGGAGCCTTGACTGCTCACTGGCTGTGTTTTGAGCTGAACAGGTACAGTAATCCTACCCCCGCACTGCTGCCTAAAACCTCCTTTGAAGAAAAGAGCTTGAAGAAGCCTTTGCTCTTCAGTTTGCTGAACTTTGTGTATTTGAAATTAATATTAGAAGGTACATCAGAAAAATGTATTGCCTGGGTAGGCAACAAGAACCAAAACAGACCAGCGAGGTTTCCGTGGTGTGGTGAGAGAACGGCCGATTGAAACCAAGTACCAGTGTATCGTACCCCTGGCAAGGAGCTCTGTGCTCCCGCGGGCACCCAGGGCATTTACCAACAGTTCTTATTTCGGCTTTTAGTGTTTCTGTCTGCCCCTCGCTCTGATTTGGGCATAAATGCATAAATTGTGCTCCGATAAATGCCGGATGTTCATTCCAACACGCGTTCTGTACCAACCCTTTTGTTCTAAAGCGTTACCACCTTGCCTAAACCTATTGAAAACTTACAACGTATTTTTGTAAGATTGTTTTGGGGGGGTTTCCGCGTCTGTTTGCAGGGGAAGCTGCATCCTTTTAAAACTCTGGCTGCCCTCAGCTCGGGGGTGACCTGAGGGTTGTTACGAGCGCTGAGAACAGAGCCAGCCGCTCTGCCCGCCGCGCCACCGCCAGGGGGGCGCCACGGGCCGGGCC
>NW_010303452.1:22168-35299 GCF_000700745.2 Antrostomus carolinensis
CGCACAACCCCGACACACGGACACAGCCCGTCGCTGTTCGCCGGCGCCGTTATTCACAAATAACTTACAAACAAACACAGAGAAATGGCTACATCGCGCTCAGCTAAACGGAAGGCACCGCGCCTTTAGCCAGAGCGCGGCTTCCCAGCTCGTCTCAGCCACGCCGTCCCTACGCGCCTTTCCCGGGGCACAGGAGGGCAGGGCGGCCCGGCCCGGCCCGGCCCGGCCCGTTTCCCAAATGACTAGATGCGAATTTAAATAAACCAAAACACGGCACTTCCAGCACGGCCGTGCTGTTGTGTGTGGCTGGGTTCTGGATCAATCTCCCCCTCAGCCCCAGGTGTGCCCCTGAATACATTCCTGATTTCACTTCTCCTCCTCCACTAAAAGCACCTCATCAAGGCTCAAATAAAACCAGGCTCTACTTAATTAACTGTGATAAACCAAAGACAAATATCGAAATTAAATTTTTCAATCCTTTTAAATGTTTTTCTTCACAAAATCGTGTACTTTGTCAGTTCCTATAACACTTGATCATTCATGAGCCATGTAGACTAAAATTTAGCCTAAAATACAAACCAATGGTTACCATTCCTGGAATATTTCTTTTTGCCGTTTTTACCACAGCAGTTTAAACGGAGCAATTTGCAGAGTTTAAGTACTAGTTTAAAAGTCCATAAAGAGCTTCTTCCTTTAAATTAAATTTGCGTGTTAATGCAATACACACTTCAACTGCCTTTCCAAGTCGCTATGTTTTCCAGCTGAGCTGATGAGTTCAATTCAAATAGTAGCACTTTGAATGGTTGGCTTGTGCAAGAGTATTGAAAACACTTCTTCAGCAACTAAAACCTTAATTGAACTGCTTCCATAAAGATATATTAATTTGTAGTTACTTGCGAGACACATAACGTAGGAGTTCAGCTGCTCCTGACAAATCACTTGCCTTGAGCACCTCTAACCCGGTGCGCTCGTCCAGATTTTATTTCCAAGATGTTTTTAAACCAAGATGGGATTTAGCTAATTCCATTAACTTTATTTTAAATGATACAGTTTACAAACTCACAGAGCCAAAGACTTGGAGAGTTTTTTTCACATTAGCTGCACGACAAAAGCTAAAACCAGGCGGGCTGCACAGTGGGAAAACTCCAGCGAGGCAGCATTTGCTCAGTTTCAGGACGGCTGTGACAGTTCTTTCACCAGTCACCCCTGAGGTTGACTGTCTCAAGTGTGAGGCTGGGGCGTTGCATGAGTCACTTCTGCTTGGCTGATGGATGTTCCCTTAGGGAGTGCAGTCAGCAGGAGAAAATACAGTTCAGTTTTAAATAGCGCTGTGGCTCAAGCTGGTGCAGACCCGCTCCAAGGATAATAGAACCACAATCTTGTCCTTGGCATACCCTCATTTTTGCTCTATCCTGACAGTAATCTCTTCTCTAGGGGAAGGGATGAAATATGCATTTTTGCTGTGTCCTCAGTAAAGGATAAAACTTCCCCAGATTCAAATTTCAGGCAAAAACTCCACGGTTCTAGCTCGCTTAATAATATTTTAAATCTCAAGCAATACTTCAGGGATGCTATTTTTTCCTTCTATCACCTTCCCCATCAGCAGTCAAGAGTTCTCATTGCTGTTTGGTTTATTGCTACTAGAACTATTTAATTGCTATCAGAGCAGTTTTGCAAAAGGAAGGTACACAGCCCTTTTCTGAAGAAGTGAGTGGTTTGATGGGGATATAAAAAAGACAGAAAATCTGAGATGCCGTTAATGATGAGCCAGTGCTCTGTCTGTGGTGGAGCTACACCAACATGACAACTGCTGTAGCTGTTGTATTTCCTCTGAACTCTTTCTTCCTCTGTATTGGGCTGTAACAACTCAGTAAAGATGTTCAAAAGACAGTAATAAAATGCATCTAATTTACCATTACTGCAGTGCATTTAGTTGATCCTTTCCCACAGTTTTGATAACTTCACATGGCAGTTTGGAGTACTTTGGTTGTGTTCTTCGACCTTTGTGAGAGGAAATCAAAAGGTGAAGATTATCATGGCAGTTGAGCTTCTCAACAGAGTCAATTTGGATTTAACGCTGGACATACTTTTATGCTTTTTTAATTCTAAGAAATATTAGTATATTTTCTTTTTTCATGCTTAATAGTTTTAAAGCCTTATTCAGCAGATCTGTATTTTACTGTTAGTAAGCATATATGGAGAATTACCTCCGCAGCAGTAAAACATTTCTAACATGTGATTTTTAGCTGTTAATAATATAGCAATTTTTTTTGTAGCTGTTGAAAAGCCTGACTGCACTGAATTGTATGGTCTGTTCCACTGTGGACTTTAGTTCATCAGTTAATGATCACAGTGCCCTGAATAAATTCACTCACTGTATTCACTTAATTCACTGCCGGGCCTCCTTTCCTCAGATGACCACTATTGCTTTCTGCACATTGGGCAATCTTGTTTGTACAGGAAGAGACTCCAGCAAATTCTGACTCTGAACAGGCAGTGGGGTTAAGCATTGCCAGCTGGGAAAGGCAGCACAGTTCGATCCTGGCCTGCGACCTTTGTTAACCATGCAGTAACACTACAGTAACTAGTCTGCTCAGGTCAGTAAGGGAAGGATTTTCCACCATAAATACCAGTATCTAGTCGTACATACAACAGCAGAGCGTGGATGAGCACAGTCACAGGGCCTCCCTCCTCCCAGTACAACTTAAAGTTTGAGCCAAATCCCACTGTGATCTGTTAAGAAGCTCCTGTTCTCAGCTGCCTGTTCTTTCCTGCTGCTGATGGACCAGCAGAATGAAACGTGCACCCACCCCCACGCTCTGCACAGTGTCAGTGATTAAACTGCTGAGAAGATGGGTTTGAGCCAAGTCACCAGATACCAACACATCTTCCATTCTGCTGCTTCTGCCACAGTGAAAGCAATCTCCATCAGAAGGATGTGGTATAACAGATGGAGCCATAACTTAAACCACTTCATAATGGTTCCCAAAGTTCATCTGTCAAGGATGGCGCAAGCCTGCTTGTGCAGTGTTAGGAAGAGAAATTTATGTATGAACATGCAATGTGAACAGGCCTGCTGAGGGGCAAAAGCTCTGTAGTGTATGATGTTTATCTTCCATTAATCAAGCCCTAATGTACTTACTTAACACTATTGTTGTTTTCACTTGGTGGCAAAACATCCCAAAGATGTTTTATTCTGTCTTACAGCAGTTAAAAATGTGAGAAATGTGTAACTGAAAATCTAGCAATTGTGAAATTGCCTGTTTTATCACAATAAACCATGGGGGCTTGTTAGAGGGATCCCACTAATCCACAGTATGAAACGGGTCAGATCCCTTCCTACGGTCAGTAGCTGTAACAAAGCTGTCTTTGATACCTCAACTCAGGTACCTATTCTCAGCTTAAATGCAGAAGCCTTGCATACAAGACCTGTAAGATGTGGGGTGTCTCTCCTGCCCCTCCATTCTGCATTTCTGTCCTAGTAGAGTCTGAAAAAACAGGCTGCTCACTTACACTGATGTTCATGGAAATTGCAGGTACCTCATTCTTGGAAATCAAGCCCTGATGCTTTTTCAGCCTTAGGGAACTGCTGTTTCCTTGCCATAGGATAACAGAGGTGAGAAGGCTTTGTGATCCTGGGACAGAAGACTGTGTAGAATAATAGAATGAAATGGTAAAAAACAACAAAAAAAAAAAAGTGCTGAAAGCATCTGGGAGTTTTTTGTGTATACCAGACGATATATTCTACTCACTTTCTGTGGCTGTTTACTGTTACCGAGGCCTAGAATTAGCCAAATAAAACAGCAGGAAAACCTTCTCTGCGTTTCTTGCCTCCATCCCTCACTAACATTTTTACATTCACTCACTCCCTCTTCTAATGGAAGAAGGGGGAAAAGTGCTGAGTACAGCACTAATGACACGAAGAAAAACACTGAAGGAAGCAGCAGGGAGGCCAAGGTTTCAAACACTCTCCCTCCCTTGCCCAGGAAAATTTCAGTGACCTCTTGACACCTCCCATGGGAAACTTTAAATTGACAACAGTATTTGCCAAGTAAATAGAAAAAACGGCATTAAAATAGTATTGTTTCTGACTTAATCCTCCTAAAGTCAATGAAAGTGAGTTAAGGTTCCCACAGCAGCTATCATGCACTAACCTCATTCTAGATGGCAGTGTATGTGGATATGTATCAGGACTGATTAAAAAATGCTTCCATGCACTCAGAAGTAGAATTCACTTGGGAAACTGAAAATAAAAATGACAAAAATTAAGTTACAGCTTGCTCCTGGCTTATCCTTGTATTTTGCCTAAAACTACTATTTTTCATGTTACACAACACTACCTAGAATCAAAACATTGTTAATTTGTCCTATGAAAACAAAAGGGGATGGCATTTCAGGTTAGTCATACCCTGATGGTTTATTCTGCCGTAATTTTGCTGGGGTAAGTTACTCAAGAATGATTGTTGGGACTCTTGGAAAATATTCTGTCTTTATTATCTGCCATTTGCCAATTTTTATTTTGAAATGTGATGATCAGGAATGGAGGGATATTAGAGTACACTGCATCTCTCGTATCATTTCACCCCATACCTAGAGAACACCCCTGCTACCCAGCAACACTTGCTGCTGATCCGGCTGGACAGGGCATTCCAGGAGACAGGTCACTAAACTGGAGATCTGCAGTTCAGTTCTGGGAATTGTCCCTTTGCTTCCTCCCCAGCAAATCATTTAATTTATCCTGTAGAGAAAACTGGCAGCTATGCCAGTCATCATCTCCGCTCACTTGTCTTGCCTTCTCTTTCCAGTCTTTTCCATAGTTAGTTGCAAAGTCTCCAAGGTAACTCTGCCTTCGTGCTCCCCATGGTCATTTTGAAAAGGAAGAGTACAACAAATACCACAAATAAGAATGTTTCTGGGATGCAATACCAGAAAAATGTTCACTAATGTGAACTAGCACATAGGAGATCACCCAGCACAGACCATCAGCTGACAACTCTTTTGACCGCAGCTGCCTTCGCTATACATAAGGTCTGTGACATGGATTAAAAATAGATCCCTTTTTTAGTGTAGGTGTGACCTTAGAGAAGAGGAACCTCATTGGCGGCTTGCAGTGATGCTTACGAACAGGCTCTTGGCACACTTAGCCACTGTCAGTGTCCACGTCACAGACACACGCAGGGAGCTGCCGTTCGCATTCTCTGGGGCATGTCAGAAAACATTACCTGAAAATGAGCTTGGCTGTAGCTCGTATAAAGCGTGTATTTAAGAGGTATTTAAGGGCAGATTCTTAGCTAAAGGGATGGAATCCAGCTGCCTGTTTTCTTTGGCCCTGAGAGTCAGTTTGATATAATTTACATTTTCAGAGCTGGCTTCACAAAGAAAGAGCTAGAGGGTTGGTTCTGAGGCGCCTTTTGGGTTTTTTTTCTGGTGTGTGTTAGTGAGTACATATTTTACAGCCTGAATTCCTAGTTCCACAAAAGCAGTGACTCCAGGCTGTGGGACAGTGTAAGTAAGCACAAAGGCCGGAATTTATTGCTAGTAATGATCTATGAGATAAGATTTTCAACTAAGCCAGTGCAGAGAGGTCTCCTGCCAGATGTGTGGGAGTGAAAGTGACACAAATCTACAAAAAAAACCCCAAAACTCTGGCAATCCCAGAGTAATTATATAGCCTTGTAGCACTAGCAGCCTCAGAGAACTCATTTTGTGTCTCAGTGTCTCCAACGACTTAAAGGCCAAGTCCCAAGCTTTATGAAAAAGAAAACAACCCAAAGTAGTGCCATGAATACTCCATAAATTTATCTCACTTCCTTAATCTTGTTTTGAACAAGGAAAGGAGTTTTTTTCTGCATCTACATTCCACTGTCTGTAAAGAACTGTGGTAGCAGTTCTGCAAAAAACCACTGGGGAACTTGTCCCTTTGTTCCCTTACTTTCATCCCAATGTAACTCAAAACTTTCTTCCAGAGTCAGGCTACATTAGCAATCCTTGCTTTTTGCTTCCAAGGTATCACGGACAAAACCAATGGTACATGGCTGGTACCCTGATCAGATGCAACCTCTGCCTGCATCCTTCAGGAGCGCACCAGAAACGGCAGATAACTGAAGCTGTAAAGGAGCTTCTGTACCTTTCAGACAACACAAGAAGTATAATCTGTGCTAATGGGAATGCAAGCGTCCTTGTGGCTGAGGATGCATTCCAAAAAGGGATCCTTCAGTCGAAGAAAACGCATTACCTCGGCATAAGCACAGCTTTGTCTAGTTTGGGATGCAAATGTTAGTGCACTTCTAATGCTCTAACACATTTTAATTTTTTATATCCTAGTACACAAACTCTTACAAAACCCATCTCGTCACTCATCGTACGTTTGAAACCACAGCAGAACTGTTCAAGTGTGAGAGAGATGTCTGAAAAGTAAACATGCTGATAATTCAACTTGCCTGTCAGACAGCTTTGCCCAGCAGGCACTTTCAGTAGGAAAATGCTATTTTAAGGAAATAAATCTCTTCAAAAAACCGAGCTGAGCATGCTTTTAAGAACTAACATGACAACTCTTTTTTTTGTTTGTTGTTTTTTGGTGAACTATTGAACTGTTGCAGCACTCAAAATTCTAAAATGGCTTAGTTTAGAATTTAAACAAGCTAGCAAATTCTTCTTGTAGATTTTGCTCTAAAGACCCATGAGTTTCATATGGAAAGATGTCACATATTTATCCCGGATCATCTTGCCAGTCCCTGCTCGTAAGCCTGAAAGTGTGGCACAGCTACATTTGGACTCTGTTGTGGGACAAAATCCTAACCAACTCTCACTACAGAGGAGATCTAGGTGAAGGGAGTACAGTACTTTTCAACAGATTTCCTGATTTGGACAATAGGAGGAACTGCAGGACTCGGCATAAAACACACACAAATGACAGTACAGACATATCATTGCTGTTTCTATACATTTATCATGCTTTAATGACCGCAAAAGCAGTTTTTATGAGTTGCTCCTCTGTAAATGCACTTCAAGTAACTGCTCTTAGAATAAGACACTAGAATAAGGTGTTTGATAAAACCCACAGAAATTTCTAATATTCATTATGTTGTTGTGCAGTTGCCCAAAAGAGAAATAATATCCCTAAATCACCTGCTGTAGAGCCTGCACTGAGCGGACTTGAAAATTTCTCATCTAGAAAGACTGAAGGGGGCGCTTCGTATGTTCTGAAGATCTCTCTGGCGTGAAAATGTGAAGAGGTCAGAGGTTCCAGCCTGCCACTTTTTGGAGAATGCTTTTCTGAGGATAGGACCCTGAGGCTTTGGCCAAGGATGTTTGCTATAGGAGGGTTAATTTGAATGCAGGACCCCTCTAGATAAAATAGCACAGTGCTGTGAATTCTTCCCAATTCATGAAACTTACTGATTAGCTTCATTGGTCTCACAGGATTTTAGAGAGTGAAGCTGTAGTGCACTTCTAGAAATACAAAATATAACAAAAGACAGAATCTAGGATTTGCAGCCCTGACATGACAGATACAGACTTCTCCCAATGCCCACACCTCCCTCCCTCTATACAGTCCATGTGTAAAAGTGCCTCTGACTCTCCTCAGCAGTTCCACCTCCTCCTATTTAATATTGTATTTTTCTTCTCAAATAGTATAGATGCCAAGTAGCCAGTCTCCAGACGTTCAGCTTCTTTCAGACACTTTGGTAATGAGATGTGGTAATGAAGACTAAGTAAACTTTTATGAATATTGAATATCCTTTATGATACCCTATTTTCACTTATTTAAAAAGAAAAAAAAAAATGTTTGGGCCTCACAACTCATGTCATCTGTTTGGGTTCTGAAAGCTGCAAACATTTGTCACAATGTTCCTCAAAGACAAAACTGGAGTTTAGTCACTCCAGCCCACTATCCCTCGAAGTGGGTGATTACAGTTCTGCCTGATTTCAGTCTAGAGTCAGTAACACAGTAATTCTACTTAAACATTTATATGATTCTATTATTTACTGTTCCTATGAAACAGCTTTACCCTGTGACTTGTACAAAGCCTTTGCAAGTGGGGAAAACATTAATAGCTTTATAATAGCTTAAAATTTGCTAACAATATAGCAAACTATTAAAACAGCATGCAAGTATTCAAAAAAGTCTAGGGCAGTCAATAATTCTAAAACTACATCCTGAATCACTTAGGAATCTTTGGGAGAGCAGCTCTAAATAGGATTGGGAGATACCCAGAAAAGGATTGAACAGAGCATCTGGCATGCTCTGTCCCCACAGGAATCTCCCCTGTGGGCACAGCACTAATTCTGGAGAGGCAAAGGAGCAGTAGGACCTACTGTGCAGCCTCACAGATGAGGTCTGTGGCTTATCAGCTGCATGCAAGGAAGGAAAAAGATCATTTGATTTTAGAATAAACTTATTAAGAAAGTATTCTTACATTTCTGTACCTCTTCTAAAATCTTCACAGCTGTGCCATCTAATTTGATTTCTTTAAACATTCTTTGCTTTTTCTTTAACCTTGTTCACAGTCAGGGCAATTTCAAGCTTGCTGGTAATGAGATGCAGACACTATGTTCCCGTCAGTGTAATGATCACTCACATCAAGTTCTTGACCACCTACACACACCTCACTGCATTTTTACAGCAGCAGATGCTGCAGCTGGGCTATGTGGATCATAAGCACTCCTAAACCCAGTGTTTTCCTGTGACTAGCCTGGTGGAAATGTCTTAAGGTAACAAAGAGCTCACCTAAACACTGAGAATTTGCAACGCTGATTCTTTAGTGCCACAGTCACTTTTTCTGATGTATATTCCCTCACTGTGACACAAATTAAGTTATTACAAAAGCATCAATATGGGCAAAAGGTATGAGCCCAGCTTCACGTTGTCTGAGAGAGCTAGTTCATTACATAAATACACAGATGATGCTCTCCTCAAGAAAACAGGAAACTAAAAAGTAATCAAAAGTCAAATGTCATCTCTGTCTTGTCAGGTTTGAGATGCAGACGGGCAACTGTCTATACCCCAAACTAGATGCCTAGAATACAAAATAGAGATGTAAAACTAGAAGCCAAAATTTAGTGAAAGCACAACAACCCATTTCTCCTGCCTCCTCAATAACACGAGAACTGCAGAGATACTTCTGGCAGGATGCAGAAGCCTTAGAAGTGCATCTGTACAACAGGCACTGATCTAGTTACAACTAGTTCACAACACAGAAAGTGCAGCAGGGGCAGCACAAAAGTCAGTGTGCCAGCAAAGCGACTGGATCCATATCAGCCCTGCTGAGCTCCATGCTGCCAGAATTCCACTAACAGTCACCAAGCCAGGCAATTTAAAGCTGGCTCTAACTGCAGCATAGACATCTTCTTGTTTAAAAAAAACAAACCCAAGATCGAACCACAACACCCTCAACACCACCCCCCCTCAAAAAAAAACCCACCAGGAAAATTCCCCAACTCTAATGAAAAGGGAACAAAGTCATCAAAGCACACCTTCGCTCATTTCTGCCAGAGACTGAAGACAGTTGGCCATGCTTCACTGTGAGCTGTACTCGCCAACATGCAGCCAGCAATAACAGCGTGGCCAGCAGTGCTAAACTCTTACTAAACTGATGTCACTGGGAGTTTCCTGTGTCCTGAAAGGAAATCGTCACTGCATCTTCAGGGGTCATTTTACAAGGAAAAAAGATGAACTTTTTTGGTCTGTGCTCAAGATCTGTATTCCATAGGAAAGATGGCCTAATGTGGACATTACAAATGAGGAAACGTCATCATTTCTGATTAAAAAAAAAAAAAGCTGTAAAAGTAGTTTAGTACAGAGAATGTATCTTAAAACAAAAACATACTTATTATTCTCAGTAGACATATTCTTCATGTTAAAAATTTATCCCTGAACCTACAAATAAAAAAACAAGTCAGGTTATCACTGCCACAAGTCATTTTCTGTTATATTTTCTTTCTGATGGGATATAACACCTCTTGTTCCATCATTCTTACCGAGTCTTTTGTAGTAATCTCCGGATTTTAAGGACACAATTCACAAACAAATCAAATATGCATTCACATGTTGATTCTCACATGCCAGGGTTTCTCTGCTCGGCACTCACCCAGTTTTGTTTCATGAATCTAAATATACAGACTGCCAACATGACTTTTTCAGGCACGTGGGTTATCCTGCCACCAGGGTCACAAATTTCAGGGACATTCTGTAGTATTAGAATGGAGATTGGACCTGGCTTTGATTTTCAGTGGATTAGTGTATTTTAGTGCATTTAATGCTTTTGCTCTTTAGTGTGTTAGCTTACAAATGTCTGTATGTTCCGAAAGATCTGCATGCTAGCAAGTGGAATCCTGTTCTGAGATGTCTCATACTACTTCTTAGTTAAATTTGCTAAGGAACTAGATGTAAAGGAGTACAGAATGCATCTGTCAGCCCCTCTTCCCAATGATTTGCAATCTATTGGCAAAACCTGATAGAATATTTGCAAATATATTAAGATTCTATAGGTTTTATGGAAAACAGCAGTCATATCCAGAAAAGATCTAAAATGTCATGTCCCCCGTACAGAAAAGGGTGCAGCAAACATCAAGTTATCTCTTCTTGTCAGCCTGCCAACTTATCAATCAGCCAGTGTTGCCCAAAGCCAGGCACAGGTTACGCTGCCTCACATTTTAAAGACAAAGGAAAATAAAGATACTTGGAAACATGTTAGAAACAGGAATTACTGCAGCAGAGTTTCAGGAGGAACAGAAAGTATGATTGTTATGGCAGAGAGGGCTGAAGACATAGCGGGGGAGGCCTGTAGGTTGGTTGGTCCACAGAAGAAAAAGAAGGTATTGGCAAAAGGGAAGGAGGAGCACAGAGGACATGGTGGGCTTGCTGCACCAAGGATACTGGACACAGAACACAGAAAAAAAGAAAGAAACCAGGCATTACCAGTTCTACTACTGACATTTTGTCTTTTGCTGTTCTGCCTATCACCCTTTGCTTCTTCTTTACCCAATGACCTCCAGATGAAGAGAAACAGCACACGCTGGAGGGGAAAAACAAAAGTTTGTGCCTGAAAACCAACTTCAGAAGCACACTTTAATACACCAAAAATATGTAAAATATGTTTTCACAAATATGAACAAGCATTAATAGACAGTATAATAGTAGAAATGCAGGGATTTGAGTAACTGGGGTGAATCTTCACTCAAATCTGTGTTTTTAATAGTTCTCTGCCCTGGGCAATCTCTCCTTTGCATCCATACTTAGTAAAAATTGCGCAAGGAACTAATGAACTGTACATCGGAAAGGAATGGTGTCTAAAAGCGAGGTCTCCTCGTCTAAAAATGTGCAATGTACATTCCCCTGCTTGTGGCTGGAAGTAAGAATGAATAAATGCTTCAACGTCAGAGTGATCCTGTTGCTTTCAGCCCTGGTGTCAGCCTGTTCCAGCCGCCCGAGTCCAACACTTCGCCCGTCAGAGGGCAGTGGCGTACATCAGCATGCACACCCACAGGTTTTTCCACAGACTGTATTTGTTTGAAAATTAACTACTGCTGCTGCTCAGGAAGTAACATATTTATCTGCTGCTCTTCAGAACATTTACTGCTTTGGCTAGTATCCCAAAATATATTTAGTATTTTACAGACTTTACATAAAACATTATCAAAGACCAGCCCTGATAAAGGGCTAATCTTTTCATCCTGCTTCCCTGAACTTTCATCTCGCTTCCCTGGTACACCACCTGTATTGTAAATTCCTCTACCATTTTAATAGATATTTTACATTCCTTAGGCAGAAAACTAAGTTTAGACAACAATAATTGTGTTGCTTACAAAACTACGCTGGGAAGGCTGGCAAATTATTACATGCAACCTTGATGAGATTTTTTGGAAAAGCTACGTCCAAAAGTGAAATACAATTGTGAGATGAACTTTTGTTTAGATTCAACAAGTCCCTATTTTAAATGCACTGATTATCCTTCTTTCTTTAGTGGCAGCACTCACAGGGCAAGACAGAGGAATACTATGAGACAAGGGAATATTCTTAAGTATCAGATGTTTATACCCTTCTCTTCTATTTATGTTACGATACTCCCTGGAAAGCAGAGACATAGACCAGAACCCCATCTGTATCAGTTTCCTGAACTCCAGAATTCATGGGGGAGGAAACATAATTTCTTAATGAACTGTAGATATTTAGCACTTTAAATTTTTTTACTCCTACTACTAAATAATTTTAAAAAAAAAAGTATTCAGTGTGAAGACATATTTTGAAATTCTAATAATCATTACCATAGGAAACAACCAAGCTAATGAATCCAGAAAGCAAGACAGCAAAGCCCATCACGCTATCAATTTACACAAACCCACATAACCCATGAAAAAAAAAAAAAAAGCTTTTTATACACACACACAATTCAGTAAGAATGACAACAAACTTGAATAGCTCAAAACTCCACACAAGAAGGCAGCTTTTGGACTGCTTCCTTTTCGAGTTGCAACAGGTGAGATCTTTAACTGCAACTTACGCCAAAACTTACACATTTCTCTGATTTTTTCTCGCCATCCACGGACAAGGTGCCTCATCCAATTCAAAAAGTGTGGTTTTTTTAAAATTCCTTTTTGCTGATGTCTTTTATGATAACTTACATGTACCTTAGGGTTTACTTCCTCCTTCAGTCCAGGAGTCTTGTAGAGACTATTTCACAAAAACAGCCCCCAAAGCAAGCACTTCATCCCTGAGCATAAGGCTGTGTGCTGTGTGTCAAGAGAGACGCCTATTTTGGGCAGTTTCTGACCTCACTTGATTATTTAATTGAGCAACACTAACCAGTAACTTTCTGCCATTCCCAGAGAGGTACCCGGACCCGAGATTAACGATTTATGCTGCGTTCGACTGATCACAGAGCGGTTTGCCAGGGCCCGGGAGAGCAGTGCGGGACCCGAGGGCAGCCCCTCATGTCCCAAGACACCCACCTGCCTCCCTTCCCTGCCCGTACCCACCATCACAGCGACCGATCACCGCCCACAGGCGGGAAACGCCGCGACTCCCCCGCGCCCCGGCCTCAGCCCTTCCCAGCGAGACGCCGCGCCCTTCGCGCCGGGAGCAGCGGGCGCACAGCGGGGCAGGCCCGGGCGCCGCGCCGGGAGAGGCCC
>NW_010303453.1:0-6038 GCF_000700745.2 Antrostomus carolinensis
CTCTTTAAATCTTCAGAGCACTCAAAACATGACATTTCCCCAAAAAATCCTGTTGAGTCTGTCCTGAGAAATAGAAATACTCATATATAAATAGGATGATATTGTCTGTGAGTGAGCTTCTTCCTGCAGGTTGGGCATGAGTTGGCATTCCTAAGGGAATCACGGAGGCACTGACTGCAGAAGACGTGGCCGCATTTGGTCGACACAATCAGCCGTCCACTTTGTACAATCTGGAAGCAGAGAAACCACAACAGGTATCACCTGGAGTGAAGAATTCCACTTTGCTGGTCTACTGGCACCAGGCAAATAGAACTCGGAGTATCTGGAACCAGTACATGACTGTTTTAACAATAAGGAACCCAAAGGGTTTTCAGTGCCATTGAGAAGTCTTTCTCCCTCTACATACACCACTGAGAAATGACTTGGAGTTTCAAGCTGGTTTCACATTAAATCCAAGGTCTGTACTGCAAGCCAGGTGTCTCTAGGGTCCCACACAACCCAACAGAGTGGGCAGCTCACCCTCTGCCACGTTCTCCCTCCAAGTAAAAAGAAACAGAGACAAGGTGTGGATCCTTACCTCTGAGTAGCCATCCATGCAAATGGGACAGCTAACGGTACCAGACGGCCTTGTGGGAGAGAGAACAAAGTCAGAAAGAATGTGCATCCATTAATTTCACCGTGCATTGAGGGCTGCCGACACATAAAATGTCATCTCATCATCCGGCTGCACAGATGAGCCATGACACATTTCATCTGAAGATCCCCGTGTACCTTCAACCCTCAGTTTGTTGAATTTACTAAGTAGTTCGGGTCTCCCTCTCCCCAAAGGAAAGGGCGTCTTGGTTTTCATTAGGGGGAAGGTGCAGTCAGTCACCCTGCTCCCTTTCTAAAAGCCAGAGCAGTCTGCAGCACTGTGCAGTGTACGTACGGCGCCAGCGATCTTCAACAGGTCAGAAATAAGAGTTTTGTAAGAAAAGCATCAGGCTGTCCTTTTGGAAACTATTCATTCTAGAATTGAAAGCAGTTGTCAGAAATTAAAACATCCCCTATCCTAATTTAGTAACGTCCCAGTCCAGTAACACATTAATTCCAAGAACTCTTTCCTTATCAAATGTAGGGGAGGAACACACTAATGTGAGGAAATACTCTAACATAAATTTCCAGTTCTGGGAAGGACAGACCGACCCGGTGGCTGTTGCCAAGCTGTGGTTATAGATGTACCCCTCCTTCCCTCAGCCTCCAGGACGGCTGTACTGCACCCAACTAACAGACATGGCTATTTTGCATTGGGAATGTGTCATATCGTTAAGTGCTGAATAATATTTTCTATCAGAAATAGCTTCCTGCCACTTTTATTTACAAATTAATCTCTATTTTAAATGATCACTGTAAGCTGCTTCCATAAGTCTTTACCATAAACACTTGGCTTTATTATGTCACTGCCCATGCTGAGCAACATTTTGTTATTTATTAATTAAACAGGATTAGAAAGCATGAGATCTCCTTTACCCTGTAACCTTAAATTCAAGCAGTGACTACTAACATCTACCCCTAGTTTCACATACATAATTTAACTCCATTAATTCTCCCATTTTTACTACTCAAATTCTTTATGCAACAGCTATAATACCAACTTAGTAATTAATTACATCTGATGATAACCTTTATATAAGCAAGAGCAGCCTAAGCTATAGAGTAACACTGTAGACGGCTCTGTGGCCATCTCCAGCATCAGTACCTTTTTGTCAGTGTTAAATGCTGCAGTTGTTTCAGCCTGACCTGAAGAGAGCAGGAAGGCACATTCTTTAACAGAGAAGCTTGTGATTAAAGGAACAAAACAATATTTTTTTTAATATTGATTAATTAATGTGATTTATTGACCTACATACCTAACAACAAAAAAGTAAAAATCTACAAATCCACTGGCAAAACACGCTATGTTTTAGAATAGTAAACACCCTTTAGGGGGCATGTTTAAGATCTGACACCCAAAATTTCTAGACTCAAGTCCTCTCTTACATTGCCTTCCAGCGATCCAATAGGCTCAAAGCACCCCAGCTTTATTAAAACCTCTATTTTTTCTCCCCAAACACTTAAAAAATGTTTATAGCACAAGCCTCATGTTCTTTGTCTTCCCTAGTCATGTGGACACTTGGATTTCATTTAATTAGTCTAATACATTGCATCTTTCTTAACATGATGGAGTGCTCCTACAGCAGTTTCCTGTTCCTCCACAGAACGAGGTCTTACTGTGCAAGGCACCTGACCCGAACAGCAAGATTGCCACCTCACCTGCAAACCTATCAGAGCTCCATGACATACATGGGACAGAACAAAAACTGGCCAGAACGGTACTATCTCCACAATCACCTTGCAAGCACACCTTGGGAAGAGCAGTTACTGCTCCAAGAGAAAAAGGCAGTTAACTGGCACAGCATATAAGAAAATCACTGAATGAATTTTACTGTTTTTACTGGAATTTGCCAGGCTGCACACTAGCAAGCCTCACTGACACCAATAATAATATTTCTATATTTAACATCACTACTGGAGCTTTGCATGAGAAGTAAATGCAATACATTACAAGCTATTGTCTGTGACAAATTCTCCTTCCTTGCCACACTCCCCACTCATCTTTAAGGTTGTATGTGCCTCTGTCTTGGGCTGGCTTTTTATTCTAAAGTGCTATCGTTTGGCCACGATGTGAAATGTGATGTCGTACTCACGAGAAGTGGGAATTAACTAGGATAAGTGAAGACTTCAAAGATAAGCCAGGATATAGCAATATAACTTAGTCCTGTATGTATAAGAAAAGCAAAATTCAATGTTTTGTAGGTCATGAGGCATACATACTTTGAACTTGCAGTTTCATCTTCCAGTGGTCCCAACTCTTGAGACACTTTATCTGTCACATACACATCATTATCTCTTGTTTCATCTTCATCATCGCTACTCAGTACACAGCTGTCCGACTGTCGCTGGCTTCTCAGTCGGAGATTTCTCCTTTGTCGTTGACTCTCTGTAATTTAATTTTGGTAAGTTAAATATAATATAATATATATCCCTGCAATTATCCTCAAAATGCACAATTATATATAGTCTGCAATAGTTCAGATTTTAAATGGACCATATTCAGCTGGGTTAAAAGCAATTTTAAACAAACTAGTTTCCTAAACATTAAGGCTGAACACCTTCAGACGTGGTGAATATTCTGCTACATACTGACACAAAACATTTCCTCCATTTACCCTAAAATATCATCTCAAAGATTCTCTGTGTCTTAAGTTTCATATGGTCACACTGTGACTAAATCTCCCTCACACAGGGAAGCTGCCTCCCCCAGTCCTTACTAACAGAGAATGCTACCACACTGCGTTTAGGAATTGCGACAATCGCTGTGTGATATGAGAGAGAGGGGACTGAAGTTTCCAAGCAGCACGGCGAGGAAGCACATACACAACAAAAGGGCCTGGTAAATCACAAAGAACGCTTTGTTCAGGAAGTTCCAGTAGAGATGGAAGAGATGCTTAAATCTACAAATGTAAATGATGGAGATGCTGTGGGCTGTCACTGCTCTATCCAGGTATGATGCTGAAGTGCTCCACTGCTGTTGTCTGCGTTAAACCAAACTTCCCCGCTCAGAGGCAGTTTCTATAAAATGAGTCTTTCTAAGAACAGTACTTGAAAAGTTATAAAATTACTTTAAACAGTGACTCCTTAGAAATTTGCATCATCTTCTGCCTAAGTAAAGGTAACTTGAAAATGAAGACATAGTGCTCAAGATAGAAGGAGTTAAAAATCTTGACTGCCTTGTCTGTAACATCCAAAGGTTAAAGAACTGCTCTTTGCTTTGTAACAATTAGAAATCACATGCAATAATTATCTCTGCAGCTCCAGTGTTCATGTAACAATACAAGCACTAATCAATTAACATTACATGAATAGCCACGAAATTCAAGTTCCTTCCTGCATAAGTCTTCAGCTACAACTTTTAGTGCAAGTATTTTTGAACTTGCTTTCAAGGTCTCTTCCAATCCCCAACATTCTGTGATTCTCTAAGAGCACAGACCAGATTACATTCCCAGTAAGCAGCTAACAACATACTAATACATCTCAGATACCATCATCAGAACAAGGTCTGGAAGGTGAAAAGGATTAACTTCTTTATACCTATAACTGTTGTAACACCTAAAGTAGGAAAAATCCACATTTGTTAGTCATTGTCTGTACTAAATTTGAAGCACGTTAGACTAGATAATGAAAATCAATACCACGACCACAAATAACTTTCCTCTTACAGTTCCTTCAGGGCAATACAGGATAAAAAAGCTTTTTGACATTTTCTTATTCAAAGCAGATATCCTGGTCCCCATTAAAATTCTTATCAATGTTGGTCTTACAGAGCATCTCTATTTGGAAAAGAAGAAAACATACTGTGAGCAGCTTTGATGTATGTTATTTCAAATCTACAAGCTCTGATAGCGACTATACCACCCAGACTGGATCCATTCTCTAAGACACTGGGCAGACACGTTAGCACTGTCTTTTGCCTTTTGGTAAATGCAGTTTCAATCCACGCTGATCAAGTTTGTTGCAAAAGAAAAAAAAAGGGAAATTCCATTATAAATTTTAAAACGTCAACTCACCTTCAACGATCTTGCATCAGTACATATGGGCAGGGAGAGAAAAGAAAAATACAATTAGACTTTGGTGTGCAGCCCTAGTCTTTTATTAAGAACGTTAAAATCTCTGAGACAGGAGAACTTTAAACTGATGGTGCAGTTAAACACTTCATGTCTGTGAAGGCAAAGACTGTTATCTCCTTCATTTTTTAGTTAAATCATTGGCCTATGCCTTTGCTCCATCTAGAATGGCTTCAACTTTAAATTGCACCTCCTTATGTTACATTCCCCAGGACTGGTCTGTATTCTCCCAGAGTTCCGGAGCAACATTGTGTTCTAGATTATCCCCTAAATATCTGCAAGTGCACCTCCAGAGCAGCTTTGGTGATGACCTGTAACACGTGGCTTTCATGCACTCACAAGTCAGCTCTGAATTTACAGCTTATCCTTGGAGCCAGATTCTATCAGGAAGCACCATACAAAACCAGCTTGAACACAAGGTTTAGGTGAGTGTGCTATTCACTGCTTACTTACCACAACAGAATCATTGTGAGTTAGATCGACGACTACAGGATCAGAAGATTCACATGTAAGATCTACTACTTCTTCACCAGCTTAAAAACACAACATTAGAATCAGCATCAGAGACTGCAGGGGAATAAACTGCCTGCCAGCACCTAACAGAATGAGGTATGATCCAGCCTTGCCCTATCCCTCCTCTCTTCAGGAACATATCCAACTTTTCACTCAAGCTTTGCCCTCAACAGTTCACAGAGAACATCAACACCACTATCTTCTGCAAGCTGCAATGCAAGAGGAACAGAGCTCCTCATACAGTGCTGCTGTATGACAACAGCTTGCGGGACGGACACAGCAAGAGGTTATTCATCCAACACAGGAGAATGTTTATCACACAGAAGAAAACATGACTCATGTAGGATATAATGATTTTACAGTACCATGCTGTAAACGTTCCCTTGAGGGACGATGCACGGCTAATGACAAACTTTTAATTCTCTTCTTAAAACTGGGGAGTTCCCAGCCTTAGTTTGCCACTGTCTGCAGTGACTCCCACCTCATCAGAACAGACATTCAGAGGGTTGAGCACCATTTGAGTACCCTTCTTGCACAACTCATCTCTCACTAGGGGTCAATGTGTGGCACCTCAGTAACAGACTAAAACAGTGGTTGGTAGGCTTGTTGTTTATAGATGCCATTCTAGAGGCCTTCTAAAATCAGAAGTTTCCCTTCCTCCCCAGTAAAGGGACTAAAAATGGGCAAAAATACATGGCAAGTGGGACCCAAGTCTCCAGAAGCAGTTTATGCTCTTACTGAGTTAAGACCAAAGCTTACCGCTTTCTTCAAGTTCTATTGGCTCTGCTTCTGAAGCCATTTCTGCAGTAGAAGCCACCAGCC
>NW_010303454.1:0-4138 GCF_000700745.2 Antrostomus carolinensis
CACTCCTTATTCATCAGGAAATTGTTACCCAAACCCCAGTTTCTCCCACCCAAAGTCCTGCCCCACACCCACCGTGTCCCCTCACTGCAGCGTGTCCCTGTCACTCACATATCGGCTCATGCTGTCCTTCTCCTCCGCTTTCCGCTTCTTGGAGTCGATGCTGTAATCCGTGGAGCTCCGGTGCTTCTCACTGGCTCTCAGGCTTTCCGAGGGTGAAACAGAATTATTCTATGATAAAAGATAACGTTTTTAAGTTGGAAAAAGAAGGAAAATGGGATTTCCAAGGGCAGCAGCTTAGATGGTGACACAAACAGCCCTTCCAGCCAGCACCGAGCCTGAAATCCAGCCCTGCCCTGGACTGCAAAACCCCAACGGTGGGGAAAGACCCCACCAGAGGTTAGGGAGCAGGGGACAGGTCCAGTCTGGGCTGGGGGACAGCCACCACCACCCCAGGGATGGCTTCGAGCCCCAGGGACACTGCTCTGTTCCAGCCAGGCTGCTCACAGGAACTCCAGCCCATTTATTGCACAAGCAAAGCACAAAACCAAGGTGGTTATTTTAAAAAGCAAACCCTGGGTCGATGCTGTGTGCAATCCCAGCAGCTCCCAGTAGCCACTGGGATCCACTGGCAGGGACTGGGGGACCCACTGGCAGGTACTGGGTGATGCAGAGAGGGGAAAAGCTGTGCTCTCCTAAACCAACCTCATCTCCATCATCCCTGGCCCGGCACAGGGAGCACCAGATGGGCAGGGGAAGGGTTTGCAGAAGGGCTGGCACCCACCAGAGCTTCCTCCAGCACCAGAGATGGGACCTCATCCCGTTAAGGAAGCCAAGGAACAGCTTCATCCTGGCAGGTACTGGGTGATGCAGAGAGGGGAAAAGCTGTGCTCTCCTAAACCAACCTCATCTCCATCATCCCTGGCCCGGCACAGGGAGCACCAGATGGGCAGGGGAAGGGTTTGCAGAAGGGCTGGCACCCACCAGAGCTTCCTCCAGCACCAGAGATGGGACCTCATCCCGTTAAGGAAGCCAAGGAACAGCTTCATCCCATCCCTGGCTATACCACACCAGCCCTGCTGATCCAAAGGGCATTAAAAACAACAACAACAAAAAAAAGCCTGGAAAAATAAGAATTTAAAAAAAAAAAGCCTGGAAAAATCCACATCACTGGGAGCAGCAGAGCCCAGCACCCGCCGCAGCTCCGCTCCATGCTGCACAGCCCAGGAGATGCCAGTGATCCCAGGAAAGCCCCAGCACACTGAGATTAAGCTGGGAACAAAAATGGCAGCAGAAAACCTCCTTGAAAGCACTGGAGAAAACCCAGCCCCTCATCACCCTGCGGCACAGACGCCCTTCAATTAATTTCTGGGAGAAATTACCATCCTTTTTTGGGTCTCGCAGCACCGCCGCCGCCCCTGCTAAGCGGCAGCGTTCCTAAGCTCCTCCACCCTGCCTTTCTTTCCCAGCTGAAAAGGGAGAACTAAAGCAGTTCATGTTTCTCCTCGGTACCCAATAAGCAGCTTTGGATAACACCGGGGTCTTTCTTCTCAGGCAGTCATGCTGAAAAAACCTCGCAGCTACCAGAGAATCATGTCAAGCATTTAGAGGCATCGATCCATTCAGCCTGGCGCTGGCCTGCTGCCAAGAAACTAAATATTTTTTTTATTTTTTTTTTAATTTTTTTTTTTTTATTGCACAGGCAAGGCTAGGAAAAATCTGAATGACTAAAACTCTTGATGATTGTGAGCATTAAACCTCCACGGGGAATACCTCGTATTTTATTTTATAGATCAAGAACCTTCCCCATCTCTTGACGGCTCCCTCCTCCCTGTTGTAGGAGGGAGGTTAATGATGCCCAATTCCCCTCTCCCCCTTTAAATAGCACTTTTCTTCCATCCGCCCCCGGCTCTCAAAAGACCCATTTGTGGGCTCAGGGATGGCAGGAAATCACTGTAAAGCTGCAGCTCAGCCGGGCTTTGTCCTGCCAGTTTTTCCCTGAGACAGCGGCATTGTGCATCTCAGGGGTGGGAAGCACAGGCTGAGCCCCCCCACCACGCTCCTACCAGCATCTACCCACCAAAAAATACATTCATCATCCACTCTCAACCAAAAATAAGAACCAAATCTTTATTATTCTCACCAAAATGTCAGGGATGCCAAGAAAAAGCAGCCGTGTGGTGCCAGAGGTGCTGGTTACCCTCCACCCTGGTTCTTTAGCTGCTAAGTTAACTGCTTGACCTTCCAAGTCCTACTTAACGCAGCGTAATAACCAAAACCCATCCTACCAGATTAGATGACCCAAGATAATAGAAGAGTGATCAAGGAATAAAATAGCTTTCCCTAATCACCAAAGGATTTGATTTTTTTTTTTTTTAACCTCCTAGACTTGACTGCGCTCGTTCACAGAGCTTAGTCAATTGAAACCGAATCTCCCAGCTCTGCTGCAATCAAAAAAGATTTAAACCCAAATCTCATCACCAGCTCGGAGGAGGAGGCAGCTCTGCTCACCACAGCACAGCCAACAGCAGAGCCAGGCTGCTTTTTGTTGGTGTTTTTTTCTCCCTTTTAAAAAAAAAATTGATTAAACAGGATTTGTGCATCCCTGCAGCTCAAACCCAGAAGTCTGTTTTTTTTTAAAAAAAATAATAGAGAAAATAAAAACATGCAGCCACTAGAAAGTGAGGAAAAAAAAGGAGTTAATGGGACTTACTGCACTTGAGTCTCGCTCTTTTAGAAGAAGCCGGCGTCAGAGATGAGGTCACAGCCAAAATAAAAGACAGATAAATAAAGCAAGTTAGAATAAATCTGAAAACAGAAAAACAAACTGAGAAGCTCCTCCTTGCCTCAACTCAAACCCGATCCGGGTTCTCCTTGGCTTTGCTGTAAAATTCCCGTCCCCTGCTCCTGCTGCCTCCTGCCCTTTTCTTTTTGTAATGTGATTTATTTAGCAAAAACACCCCAAGAAAAGGGGAACTGCCCCGAAATGCAAAAGGAATGGCATCAGCCTAAGGTTCTGCTACTCAAAGTGACAAAAACCCCAGGAGAAGGTCCCCACCACCAGCAGGATGTGGTTTAGCCATTAATTACACACAAACAGCCCCCTTTTCCCTGGGATCTCCTGGTCAGTTGAATCCACATGGAAAAACCAATGGAACTGGCTCAGTGCTACCAAGAGTTTCTCCTCATGGAGCTTTTCTGGGGAGGGAAAACACCCCAAATCTACCAGCTGAGGCTGCTGGATACCTGTCCTGCAAATGGGCATATTCCAAGGAAGATCTCAGCCCTTCAGGTGTTCAAAACCTCAATGCTGGTGGTTTGCAACCAAACTCGGGCATCATTTTTTCTTCTAAAAATATCATCTTATTGCTATTAATAAAAAAAACCAAAATCCAGCAAGTTGGCTAAGGGAATATTGCTGGTTTCCAGACCATCACAAGGCTCTGACAGTGATGGGGAGGAGGAGGAAGGCTGCTTCACCATTAAGGCACAACTGAATGAGGACTGTTCTCAAGGAGCATCCTGACCTCACCGACCCAGAAAAGCTTTGGGATCACCTGGAAGCTGCTGTTGGGAATGTCCAGCACCTCCCTTGGGCATCCTAAGGGGTTAGAGCATCATTTAGGGAAAATCACATCCCTAAAAGCGAAAGTCTATCCCCTGAAGCCCATTCCCCAGAGGATGGGGTGGTGGGAGCCAAGTTGTGCCTGCACCAGGGTGTTTCAGCAACAAGCAGCCCCCATGGACCATATCAACCTCTTGATAGGACAAGAGGAAATGGGCTCCAGTTGTGGCCAGGGCAGTTGAGATGGGATGTGAGGAAGAATTTCTTTGCTGCAAGGGTTCTGAGGCATTGGAAGGGGTTGCCCAGGGCAGTGGTGGAGTCCCCACCCCTGGAGGGACTGAAGAGTCGTGTAGACACAGTGCTGAGGGACAGGGGTTAGTCATAGGGGACTGGTCAGTGTTGGGTTCATGGTTGGACTCGATGAGCTTAAAGGGCTTTTCCAATCCAGGCCATTCTGGGATCATTCTGTGACCTGTCCCCTTGCTCTCACCTCTGTGGTCCAGGTCGTGATGGTTCTTCTCATCCTTGACGGCGAGGTGTGCCTGGCTCCCCAGGGCACCGAGAGCCAGCAGCCCC
>NW_010303455.1:0-7689 GCF_000700745.2 Antrostomus carolinensis
CTGTTTGCCCGTCCTGTTCGCCGCGCTCCTGCATTGCTGAGCTGAACATTGCATGGCATTGCTGAGCTGAACATTGCAGGGCTGAGGCTGTGATCCTCACCCTGACTCACCATAACCACTGTGTGAGATGGGCCTAATTGTGTCAGACACCTTTTCTGCTGCTAAGACTCAAGCAAATATCTGATAGGTGCTCTGCTGTTAAAAATCACACAACACCTCAGTCTGAGGTAAAGGAATGATCTTCAGTATAAAGTCTGTAGACTCCACCATAGATAGGTGCAAATTTCTAACATCATGAGCCCTCCCCAACATTCTGATTTCAAAAAGATATTACTGCATTGAAATCTAAGCTCATGTGATGCAGAGCTCATTTCATAGAGTAACAATGGTCTTTTGTGTTATATAATTAGAGAGAGCAGCTTTTCTAGAGCAGTAATAAAGAGGTAGGAACTAGACATGTTATGTACTTGAAAATGAGATAGCCCAGTAGATGGAAAAGCACTTTGAAATAAGAAAGTACAAAGTTCAACCAGAGCAACTTTACAAAGTCAAGGTAAGCCTTCATAAGGTTCAAACGTGCAGCAAGAGTTTAACTTGCTCATCCCATTCTTGAGAGAAATTAAGGTTACGTCTGCTTGGCATTTTGCTGTTCAGAGTGACTGGAGGGGATCAGGGAATGTGGACAGCGCTGTGCTGAGACTGAACTAATACAGCTACATGCATATATACACACATGCACCCAAACCCAGACAAGTTTTCTAGCTCAAGCTCTGACCTGTGCCCATAGTTCAGGATGCAAGCATCACAAATTTTTGCAGATATGTCACAAAAGCACATCAGGATGAACCACTTCTATGAGGAAATGACTGTGGGAGTAGATTGCACCTGAACAGTCACAAAGGCCTGAAATTCCTTTTTTTTTTTTTTTTTTTTTTTTCATATCACTCAATTTACACGCGAGTGAAGGGGACATAAAACCTTCTCTTCTGTGCTGATGTATTTTTGAAGTTGTATGAGATGTTTCACCAGGCACAGGTCAGCAGAAAATCCAGCACAAAGAAAAGCTCATGTAGAGCAATTATTGCTTTTATTTATCATTTGTATAAAAGGGGAGAAGGGGAAAAACGTGACCCTAAACAAATAAGGCAATGGTCAAGAAGATTCACGGGATTTTTTACTCCGATTCCTTGTTCTAAATATGAGCCAGTGGTCTCTTCTGCTGCAGTTACCCCTGCTCTCTCCTCACTTGCTTTATTCTTTGGGGAAAAAGCTTTCTTATTGACTAGCCATGCTATGAAAAGACATAGCTTTTGGGTAGCCTTGAACAGAAATAAGCCAGCTATGGTTTTATTTTGCTAGCACAGCTATGTATTTTCCCTATTTACCAGAGGATTCTTACCTTGTCTGAAGGTATTTTATTCTGGAAAGCATATCAAGATGCCCTGCTGAATATTGCTCTATCACATCCTTTACATCATAAGGCCTCAAAGTCTCCTTGAATTTTTTTTTATACAGACGAAACTGTAGTATTCTAAATGATAAAGAGAAAAATTACCAAGTTATTATATAAATTCCATAATGATTATTTGCACTTTTACTGAATAATTGATAAATACTCTGGATGTCTGGAAATTGAGCATGTTATTTCAAAACAAGGCAATAAAACATAAGCATATAATCTCTAATATCATACCACATGTGCAAAGACATAAGAGCTGGTATTTCATAATTAATAGGCTAAAACGAAGTATACACATAAAATGCTTTTTTCAGCACTATCATAATAACTAGAAATGTTTCAAAGCTACCAGATTATATGTGGAATTTGATTTTGAACAACACAAGTCACAGGAGATTTTGAAGCTGTGAAGCTGAAGCTGCTTCTTTTATGCTTCAGCCTATTATAAAGCTAATTTACTGTATCTATAATGCTGAATCATTTTCAGCTTGGTTTTCATTTTGCACCTGGGAAAGTTTCAAATGGGAAATGTTAATTAGATAGAAATGTGGAAGCTAAGAAGTGAGCAGCAGTTCAACTTGTGGAGAAAAGAAAAAGTGTTAGAACTGTCTGAAGTGTCCTTGAAAAAAACAGCAGTATAACATTATTGTATGTTATTTAATAATAATAATAATTATTATTATTAATAATAACAACAACAACAATGTTGTCCTAGTAATTTATAATACAATTGCCTAGTAAATAATAACATAACATATTAATGTTGTGTTTAAACTGGAAGAGGGTAGGTTTAGATTAGATATTAGGAAGAAATTCTTTCCTGTGAGGGTGGTGAGACACTGGAACAGGTTGCCCAGAGAAGCTGTGGATGCCCCCTCCCTGGAAGTGTTTAAGGCCAGGTTGGATGAGGCTTTGAGCAACCTGGTCTAGTGGAAGGTGTCCCTGCTGATGGCAGGGGGGGTTGGAACTAGATGATCTTTAAGGGCCCTTCCAACCCAAACCATTCTGTTATTCTATGAACATAATTGTTATCATAAGGAACAGTGCCAGCCAGAGCACAAGAAAACAGTTTGGCATTATTTTTTTCATTCTTTTCTGTTTATACATTAATTTCCACTGTTATATCTTGGTACATTAAGTAAATAGACAAGAAACATATGTAAAGAATGAAAAACACTTTATTTCTTTAATCTGTCTCAGGCTTGGGATCCAAGTGTTTGCTTTCTAAGTAGAGCCTCTATGCTCTTATTGCTCTGAATTGGGGAATTACTGTCATCTGTTAAGATTCTAACCCAGTTTTTATTCAAGGTTAGTGGGGTTTTTTAAGCTTTTTATAATCTGTATAAACTTTCATTTAGCAAAGAGAATTCTATTATGACTTTTTGAGGGTTTTCAACTCTTTCACTCTGTTGCTTATAAATCTTTAAAGATTTCAAAATTATACCTATTCCTATTATAACCAAACTATATATGATAACAGCAAAACTATAGTAAAAAAAATTTAAAAAATTGGAATCACACTGTTAGCTATTTCAATTTAAAATCTCCTTGATCATGACCCTGAAAACCCATTAAGAGTTTTGTCTGAAAGAACTACTTGCCATTAGCATTCAGGGGCTGGGTAAACTGTACAAGAAAAAGACAGAACAAAAGAAACAAAACCCCCCCTGGGTCATGATCAAATTTAAAGGGAAATTGCATTAATCAATTAGATTTGCACAGGATGTGGGAAAGGAAGTTTTGCAAAAGTAATAATAGCATGTTTCATGGAGGTGGGGCTGGAAAACAGGACAGCTGTATAGTCTGTGCTTGAAAGCAAGCAGGTATCAAGTAAAGAAAGGAAAACTGTGGAGGAAGTAGGAATGAAGAAACTTCCAGAGGGAGGGAAGCAGTCCTGGGTAACATGAGCAAAGCCTGTGGGACATGGCTTTCAGCAGGCTTGAGAAAACTTGGAATTTTTTAATGACTGGTTCTCTTGCACTCAACTGGAAAAGAACCAGGAGAATATATATTAAGGTTATATGCATATAAGTATACATTTGTATACTTATATCTTCCTTGAAGGTTTTCTAAGAAGATAATTTTGGGACACTCCAGATTTGCCAGTAACTCCCTGGCCCAAAACTTAACACCTTCTGGAATAAAAAGCAACTGCAATGAAAGGACAGTATTTTCCTATGGGGGCATTTTTCAAGGGAAGAGAGTAAAAATAATGAGTGGAGGAGCAACAGAGCATCAGTGAATTAATTCTATGTGCTAAATACGCTATCAAGCCTTACTAGGAGTTTTCTAACCCTAGAGAATATCTCTTGTGATATGAAAATATAGATGACATATCACAAGCTGAAGAGTGCTGAGAAGGAGACCTCATAATCTATTAAAAAATGACAGCTGAAAAATACATTGCACACATAAAATTGTGAATAAAAAAGAGTTGAGTCAGCTCAGAGCTTATTGTTAAGTGAAAATTCCAGTTTTACATAAATACTACAGTCACTAAATTGAGCAAGATACTATATTTATAGCATATTATAATGAGGAATTATATAGAATGTAATTTTGTAATAAATATATAGAGTATCTCACAAAAATGGCACGGTCAATGTTACTGAAGAACATTTTCCTTTCTCTGTATTTTCAAAGAAGACTTTAAATAGGGTCTGTCTTGTTCTTTTCAATATAATTACAATTATTTGATCTATCACGTTTTTAAAAAGTAATAACAGCAATAATGAATGCACATGTAGCAACATAGTATTGTGACTTCTTGAGGCATAACGATTCAAAGTCAAATCAAAACATTGAGGAGCATTAGAGACCTTTACCTGACAGCTCGGATGGCTGTCTTGAATGTGGGGATCATATCTTCCATAAGGAAGTCGCTACTGTCGCCTCTCTCTTCTGCCATAGGTTCCCCAGTTCCTGCATCTGCAAAGCAGGTCAAAAAAAGCTGTGTGAACATGTTTAGAAGGAGTTCTGGCTAACTAAAGCACTACATAAAGTAGGCATAATTTAGTAAAGGAACATCTCTTGCAGGTTCCTCTTTCTCTGGTTGGTTCTTGAAAGGGATTTCTTAATTCTGCTGGGACAGCTGTAAGATGCATTGTTTGGGGATTGGATCTCAGATTCCAGCCCTTCTGAAACTTGGGGACTTTCCTTCCTTTCAAATGGATTTAGAAGTTCCCACTTTTAGGAGCTTTTGCAATGATAAATGTTTGCCAAAATTATTTTACATAAGGCTAGAACAGCTGTAGAAGCTACAGGCCAAGTTCTCCTCCCACTTGTACTACTTGGAGTTCGTGTAGCTTTGTGGAAAAGGTTAATCAAGTTCCCAGTGTGGACACTCAGACTACATCCATGGTAGCCTTTCTGGCATGCAACGATGCCAGTTGGCACAATTAAGGAGAATCTGTTATTTAAAGACCATTTACACACAATTAAGAAGAAAATGTGTGCCCAGGGAAGCTGAGAGGAAAAATGCCCTAAGATGCTGCATGGACACCCAATGAAAATCTGCTGAGGGGCAGCCGTCTTAGAGAGAGTGGGAAGGAAGCAGCTGTTGGCTCTTTAAAACAAGATTTTAAGAGATTGCAGTTAGGAAATATTTGAGATGCCTGGACAAAGGCTAGTGAGGGGTTGGATGTAGTCTAGGAGGGAACTCCCTTAGCATAACATCACTGTTCAGTGTGCCTTCCTGTTCCAGGTCAAACAGGCTGATTACACCACTGGCGATATCCTATATTGATTGATGTTTTTTTGGAGGGTCATTGTTTTATTTCAAGCACTGTGTTGCCTGGACTCCAGCATTCATTTGCTGGAGCTTCCCCAAATGTTCCATGTAAAACCAGACAACTGCCATGCTTGGCCCAGAAAGTCACAAACTTTCAACAGAAGATGCAGAGGAACAAAGTAAAATGGGGGGAATAGGGGATGGATAGAAAGAAATCAACACAGATGGGCTACCTTCTGAGCTTTGCCAAAAAGCGTATGCTTTCATTCGGAATGCAGTGCGAAAACGCTCCTTATTATTCAAGACAACATTCTTAGTCTCTTTTGAAGGACTTTCTTCAATGGCATCTACATTCAGAGGGGTAAATAGCTTTCCTTTAGTATTGGTACCACGAACCCGATCCAAGAGACCCAGCTTTTGGCTACAAAATAAGCAAAAGTAATCATTTTCCTTCTTTGTACACTTTTAACTTGTGTTCATGATGCTTTAAGTCAATAATGGGCTAAATAAATGTTTTGTACACAAGGACACTGCTGGGGCTACCATAATACATCAATGTCTTTGTAAGCAACAGCTAAGCTCCACAGATAATTAACTGCTTTTTATGAGCATTTTTTGTATCAATGTTGAAAATGTTACCAGAGGGTCTTGCTGTCCTCTCTATGTAATGTATCACAGTGCTTCAGCTCCAGTAGCACGTCTGAAGCACTAGATTTATCATTAAGAAGAGAAACACCACTGCTTATGCAATTATATTTTCTAATGATAAGGATGCCTGACCTTTCCTGTTGAGTGCTTTCTGTAACTATTGGGTCTGTGGCAGGCTATTAAATAACCCATGTGCATAGCCAGGACTAAAAGAAAGTCAGATATGCTGTGAATCAAGTAAATTATCAGTAAAACACTGTAAAGGTATTGTCAAGCAATTGCTAGGTACGTGGTAGGGCATGCTACCCAGTTCTCTCCATCATTCACTTTCAGTCATCTCTCTCTACACTAGAAATTGAGGTGACCTGTACAAATTGCTGTGAAGTGACATATTTTCTTCCTCTGATGATTCCTTGCACTGTCATCTTACAGATTTACTGAGCAAAGACATTTTTCCTTCAGTGACAACATAGAGCTGCATCTACTTGCCATCTTAGCAGCATCAGTAACTCTTCTGACAGCCTGATGGCTGTAACGGTCTTAAAGGCAAATACTGACATAACTGAAGAGAGCAACACAAAAGGAATTTGCTAGTGAGTATCTCAATTTAAATATGCTCTGAACACTTAATAGGTGAAAGATGGTATCATTATTTGATCTGTTTGGTCACTTTGCTGCTTAAATATTTGTCAATTGCATATTTGTTAAAAAACAAAATGTGGGGCTAAGCCATGGGAATAAAGTTTGCTTTTAAACCCATTCCTGGATGTTGCAGTGTGGGACAGCTCTGGGGAGAGGAGAATTGTGCACTCATGGTCAAGAGGCACTTAGGTGCAGGAGAGAAGGGCAGGCAGGTTGGGTCAGGGAAGAGAAGAAGCCACTGCAGCTACCAGGTTTCTGAGAACCACAGATGGGAACAGAGCTGAAGGATGAACAGTGGTGATGACCAGAAGAAAGAGACTTCATAAGTATGCAGAGAAGTATCTGTGCAGTATGCTCAGCTGAAGCCACTAAACTTGCTGGCTGGAAAGGCAAGCATAGGAAGAGTCCACCATCCAAGGACATAGTGGAAAAAGATGGAGATTTGTGTGCAGATCTTGCAAGTGAAGGGTCTCATTCACAGAACTAGTTATTCTCTATTTAAGGAGTTATCTTGATCAGATGAATTATTTTTGTGTTCTAGCACCTCTGGTGTCATTGGTGCACCTCTTTGAAAAAAAGGATCTGTGGAAGTTCGTATGACATTCCTCTTAAAATGGTAAAGGTGAGATGGATTTAAAGACATATATGATGACTTTGGAGCTTTCATAATAGTGCTGACTCTAGTTGTAATACTGCAGTTTACAGCATACAACATTCCTACGTGATCTGAGCATTGAGCATCACAACTGTTGCAGGGTTTTTTGTATGTATTTATGTATGAATTACTGGGTTCCTCATCTCTACTATCTGTTTCTGATTAATATATCTTTGACCCAGAAGGTAATGAAATGCGGTCTTCCCTATCACAAGTATGGAAGTGGTAGCTAAGAAGGACTTAGTGACTCACTTGTGTGACTATGGAGACACACAGCTAGTCCTGCTATATCAGCATTGCCAGGACTGAAGTCAATGATGGGAGAAGACAAAAGCTTGAGTTTGAGTGAAGAATTAGAACAGTTTAAGTGAATGGTATTAATATTACTCAGACTTAGCCCTAATGTAATTTCCCGAGGAATTCATGGCATGGGGAAAAGACAAAGAGCAGACAAATATATAAAGCAAAAATCAAGGATTACTTCCCTCTTTGTAGAAAAATATGAGATGTCACTTGTTGACATCTGTGGCAAATTAGACATCACAGAATGTGTAG
>NW_010303455.1:7721-23133 GCF_000700745.2 Antrostomus carolinensis
TCTAGAATGCTTGCTTTTGGATTAGAATCTTGACCTGATTGATCCACCAAGGTGCTCTAAAGGTTAAATAGATGGTGAGCGCAGGCTCTCAACAGGTGTTTTGTGTTCTACTAAGGGAGAATCCTGTGATCTCTTTTCTGCATTGCTATCACATCTTTATTCTTTCAGAAGCCATGTTTGATAGCAGAAGTGCTTTAAAAGACAAATGTCTTGACTCCATAGCAGTTCTGTGAAATTTGGGTTCTTCAAGCACTCAGCTACCATATATAGGAAAATATATACAAGAGAAGACAACAGCTAATGAGCAAGTTTTGAAAGGGCATAAAAAAAGGGTGAGGAAGTAAAAGTTAACTGAATGAGCTGTGTGTGTTTTTTAGGGGGTAAATTAGGGAAAAATAAATTTTCATGTCTCGATAGTAATAAAACCAAAGTTTGAAGGAGGAGTTAATTTCAAAAAGGATGGTCAAGAAGAGTCTGGAATCATGGCACATCATTGAAAAGGATTTTAATGCAAAGAAATGCACCAAAAATCTATCTGAGTGATAACAATGAGTCAGCCAGGCAATATAAACCAATGGGCATGAAGATGTCAGAGGAAGTGAGCTTGTGAGGTCTTCAATGTGAAGAAAAACAGAGCAATTAAGTATGCTTGGCATTATGGTGATCTTTGTAGACTGAAGGAGACTGTGAAATAAGCTACAAGAAGGAAGAAACTGAAGCAGTTTTAGGATGAGTAGATCTATTCAGAGATAATAAAATGAAGGCAATTTTCCCTAGGACTGAAAAAATTGTACATACAACAGGCTGGTTGTGGAGATCAGGTATTCCTGGTGTGAGGATTATCACCAATGACAAGTGAATCTCAAATGAAAGGGGAGACTATAGGCCACCTATTCTTCAGGATTTCAAGATTGATCATCTTAGTTCAAGACCTTCCAGGATGAGAAGCAGCTCCTAGAAGGATGAAATCTGTCAGTGAAACTCAGATTATTTCAGATAATGAGGTGATTTCCTCAAAGACAAGAAATGGTCATTTATTACCCATTGGCTTTGAACAATGTATTAAATGTCACAAGATTTGATTTAGTCACACTACAGAAAAGTTATCAAGAGAATAATATGTTTAAGGCAGAGAATCTGAAAGATGAAGAAGGAGAAAAATAGGTGAGACAGAATTCCTATTGTTTATAAATAGCAGTTTAATGCTATATTAGAAGAATAGAGTTGTCATTACATATGGCCTGTGACTCTCTCTCCAGAAGCTTGCTTGGTTCTTCAAGATACATACCCAGATGTCTCAAAGTTTGCCCTGTAAAATTCCTGTAAGAACTGCCTTCCTTACCAAAAGATGAAGAGGCATAAAGTGCATTGCAAGGAACTATAGGGATCAGACCAGCGAGAAAAGGGTCAGTGGATGATGGAAAGTATCCAAAACATTAATCTTGTGGATCTTTTTTTTTTTTTTTTTTTTCTTTTTTTAAATATATGACAGAAATATGGGCAATATATGCAGAAATCTCTGCCATAGAGTTATACAAGAATAGGAGTGATCAGTATTTCATATCCTCCTCATAGATCAAAATAGATTAAAATATTTCTCTGGATTCAGCACAAAAGGCTACTTATTTGCAGTGATGTTTTCCACTGCACCTGTAGGCCTACTCCTTTGTGCATTGTTTTTTATTTTGTTTTGGTTTGGGTTTTTTGGTGAAGGAGGAGTTCTAAGGTAGATAATGTAAACTAAGAACATTCCCAAATTCTCTTTCTAGGGAGTTTCTCAACTTTCCCCATTGAGAAGTGTCCGTTTAGGAACAAACTCTTGTTGTAAAACTGTTGCTTGAGCATTTTAGGTTTAGAAGCTAGAACTCCTCTGATGTGTCTTAAGCTGTTTAAAAAGAGAATTGTTCTAAGATTAACCTTAAGACTCCTTTCTATAATCAGTGGGAAGTTAGCAACCTACAGAGTACACTTCAGCTCCATTTCACTATGTGATGGCTTTAGAGCTGAGGGAACTTGCCTCTTGTTATTAACTACAGAAAGAATTAGATGAGAAGTCATTTAAAAAGTAGGTCTCTAGTCTAAGCTAAAGTTACCTGAGCTGACGCCTTCCTCATTAATTGAATCTTGATGGTTAACCTTTAAAGTAGCATTCAGATTCATAACAGTATTTTTATGCAATAAATATAGACAATTGTGTTCACATCCAGGCAGCCAGAGCAGTAGAATCATCAAAAAGTAATTCATCAGCTTCACACGAAAAAATACAACAGTAGGTCGTATACAAAAGAAACCAAAACAAAACCCAAGCTTCTTTCCAGATAATGACTAGCTGTCATCAGAGAAAAAATGGACTTTATACTCATTTCCAAGGGATGAAATCTGGGTCTGCTGTGGTTTTTGTTTTCTTTATGCTTTTTTAAAAAAACTTAGAAAACATTTGTTCTCATGACACAATCTCCTTCATTAAAACAGCATGCGCATGGCTCAGTCTCAGAGTATGAAGCATGCGCAGATCACATCATCCTTCATGAGTGGCTAGGACAGTGGTTCCCACCCGCAGGGTCATGTACTGCTGCTTGTCTTTCATACTCCTCCTATTGATATTAGCTACTCTTCTTCCCTGTGGGACAGCAATCCCACTTCATTTGGCTTCCTTACATTCAATAAAAAGTGACATCCAGTGCAATTCCAGAAACTGGGGGGATTCAAATTCATCCCCAACATGCTGACAAAAGTGCAGAGTAGTTTCTCTGACTAGCTTGGATACATTGTCATTGTTTGTCTGGCTTGCTATTTCATCTTCTCCCTTGTGGTGGAAAAAACTTTCCCCAAACCTTTGCCTTTGAAGTGGAGTCCCAGCACTCCATAATTCTGTGGTAGACAGACCACCATAAAAGGAGAAAGGCAGAAGCAGTATAGATAGCTTGGCTTAAAAACTTCCTAGCTAAAGAACAATTCAGCTCTCAGATCTTGCTCCCCAAGAACAGTGGGAGTTATTTTGGAACGTTTGAGAGACTAATTTAGTGGCTGGATATACAAGAGATGGCTGGCTTCTGCACTAGATGTTTTACCCTTGCTCAGAATAGAGTGGGAACCACTGAACTAGAAATACTTTTCCAGAAACAATCATGCAAGGAAATAATGCAGTTACATCCCATCATGCAAGCCAGATACTCTCCTCTCTGTGCCTTGCCTAGTATTGGAGTTTCATAAACAAATGGTACATGTATGAGAAGAAAAATTATGAATTAATGTTAACAGTGAATCAAACACAACCCTCTTCATGTATTTAACACTTACACTTAACAAGGAGGAATAAAAATCAGGAAATTTCTCTGTATTTTTGCAGTTTAGCTAATCATTAGATTTAGTTGGTCTCAAGTAACTGGAAGCAAAAGACAGTTATATTGACTCCAGTATTTTACTACATCGTCAGCTGTACTTATATGGGTGAACTTAGCTTTCAGAAATCAAACATTCTGAATGAAATTTCCAGAAGTATTCTCCTGTAAAGTATTCCAAATAGAAAATAGCACAAAACTAATGTTATGAAGACAGCCATGAATCCTACACTGAATACATTCAGCTGATCTCAGAGAGTTCATATGTTTTCTTAATATAAAACAAAGAACATTCCACAGTTCCAAGGTACTTCTGAACTTTTGCCAATCAGATTTGTCTTTTAAGGAAATCAAGTAACATGCTTTTCTATAGAGAGGAACTCACAAAAATGTTCAGTCTGAGTAATTAACTTCAACTTCTTGACAATTAATGTCTTAAAGAGCCACTTTGCACTCTGAATCTTGAGGTTTAAATTTGCAAGTTTCTGATATTTGAGGAGGAAACACCCCCTTTTAGCCAATCAATTTCCACACTTTTTGGTGGTGTATGTCCGTATTGGTATTTAATTTTAGGTATGACTCTAAATCCAAACTCACCTACTATCTGGATAATTTGTCCAAAAACATGAACACAAGTCCTAATTGAGCTCAACTTTGATGCCCTTAAGAAAGAGAAAGAGCCCTTATGCACACTAAAGGCCCTTTCTTGGCCCTTCTTCTCATCCACACTTTCTAAACTGATTTGAAATGGGTAAAAATAAGCAATGTTATGCAAATTCATGGGGAGAATAATCCAAGTTCAATTCTTTGTGAAAACAGGATGGATATTTTTCACCGACGGACGCAGGGCAACAACATAGATAGCAACCATATGGATGTTGACCCACTCTTTACTTTACAATGAATATATCTCCATGTATCAACCTCTAGAAAGCAAATCAAACTGCAAAATCAATGTCTCTTGACTATTTCGCATGGGCCAATCATCCAATGATAAAATGGAGTGCTTCACTAGTAGCTCTCCAAAAGTTGAAGAACTTAGGCTAGAAAAGTTGAGCTGTGTGTTGATGATTTAACGTTTGTGGAATGAAGTGGGAATGAGAACAATGAGCTAAAGTTGAATGATAGCAAGATGTTTGTGTGGGATAGAATAAAATGCTTGACAGTTTAGTCAAAATATTAGTATTTTGAACAATGTGTCTTTCAGATTCCTGAAATGCTACAAATTATGTTTCTTTGCAGGAAGATAAAATTCTTGCCCCACATCTTAGGTCACAGTTCAGCAAGGTATTTAAGCATGTCACTAACTTTATTTAGATGATCAAATGCATCCACTTGTTTTCCATTTGCTGAACCAGAACCTGCAAATACACATGCGGAGCTGTTGTTCCACTGAACTCAAATGCAAAGTAACTTGTACGAATTTGTGTTGGCAACATTGGGACTGCACAGGGAATGGTGTTTAGCTCTTACAGCATATTTTTCTTTCAGTAAATTTCTAAATGATTTGCAGAGTAGGTTAGTATCATTCCCATTCTATGAAAACAGAGAAAAGCACTTGTTTCTAAGCAGATCATTGTCAGAGCCAGGATTAGATTCCATGTTTTCTGAACAGCAGAACAGTGAACTACCTGCAAGGTCATGCAACTTTCTTTTTATACTTATATATCTCTTCAGACGTATCTCTCCTCACTTTTTATGGTGGTTAGATGAACTACTGTAGTAAAAACAGAAAGTGCAGGCAAAGAATGGCATGCAAAAATTATGAAAAGAGTAAGGCTCAATTGTTACTTGAATGTATATACCTAAGTTTTCTTGTGAGGCTTGATCCAAAGAATGACTCCCTACTAAACATGACATTACTGTAAAGTGAAGAAAAGTTATTAAGATGAGACGTTAATGATTACCCATGAAAAGCTCTATGAAAAAGAATGGGAACAGCCTTTCATTTGTAGTTAATGTAGTGTGCAGATCAGAGTAGCTTTTTCCCTATTGCTGTTTTGGGTGGATGCATTAAGAAGAAATGCTGACATGAAATTTTCTACCCAGCAAAATATGATTTTATTTTCATTATGCTGTTAATACTGGCAATACAAAAATGCACCACATTATATGCATTTTTTCATACTCACATAGTAGAAAAAACTAGTACCAATTCTGCCACTTCAAAAAATCAAACCAACTTTCTAAAGGCAGAGAAATATTATTTATCTTGTAGAGATAAGGAAACAGGGAGAAATTACTTTTCTGCAATCATATAATAATAGATCTACGAATGGACATGTTCTCCTGATGTCTAGTTCTACAGTTGGACAATGCTGATTAGGAGCAAGACCCTAGAAGTTCAAAATCCTTCACTAAAGTGCCTTCACATACACGTGACTCAAGTTTTTTACAGTAGTTAAAATTAATGGAATGGCTGCTAACAACAGTGCTGAAAAATCAGGCTCACAATTCCTTCCTCAAACAGACATAAAAGGTTGGTTCAAAATAAACAATATGTCCTTCAAGCAAAAGGCCATCCTAAAGGCCAAGAAATATAGGTCAAGCACCCAAACATTTACTGAAAGATTTGCCACACTCAAGCAGAAATGTGCATTAATATATCTTTCTCATAAATCTGCCTTTTTGGGGACTAAACAGATGAAAAGGCTTTGCAATACACAAAGAAGAGCAATTGCTATCTCAGATTTCATATGCTGGTAGTTTAAGGCATTGATTAAGGAGGAAAAAGTGAGTGGCATCTTTGGTATAAAGTCAGTAAACTCCCAGGAAGTGAGCAATGAATAGCACAGCCCCAGTTCCTCCTGGTTTGGCGGACTATACAGGACATGCAGGGAAAATGCCACTCTTAACAGAGTAACACCATATGTATCACTTTCCTTGACTGCTTACAAGACCCAGCCTACTATCTAGCTCAAGGGCAGTCCAATGTCCTCTTCATCATATCTCACATCTTCAGTTTTTGTTTCAAGGGAGCTTCAATAAAGCCTTGGGCTGCTGCTGAACTTTAATCAGCTTTCTACTATCACAAGCCCTTCCCTGAAGCCTTGTCTTGGGATCAAACTTCGGAAACGGACTCTTCTGCTCTGTTGTCTTCCTTGTGTTTTCCCAAGTGGTCTAAGAACAAGGAGCTGCATCTAGCTGTGATTTTGTTACAATGCCAGCTCCTGCTTCCAATGAGAGATCCTAGAAGGATCTGTCACAGAGTTCAACTCTACTACTGTGGCGTTCCTAAAGAGCTTTCACACCACAGAACAGAAACCCTACCACCTAAAGCACTACCCATCCTCAAATTTTCACACAGCCAGGCCTCATTTTTAGTTTATTAAATACTTAAATATTCTCACTCTTCTGAGAAAGCTTTGGACCAATTCTTCTCTCTCCTTTATCAACCACTGTTCAGATAATGCAGCTTATTCCTACAGCTTTCATATTAAGTACTTAACTGCTGCAAGAACCTGGAGACTGAGTGCACTTACGGGCTGTTCTCTGCACTAGGACCGCATTCCCTCACTGCTCTTTTATTTCAATACAGCCTTAAACGCAAACTGCAGTGGAGTACAAGTAATACTTTCTCTACTAAATCACTGTAGGAGGAAGAGAATTTTTTTTTTTTTTAATTATCTGGTCTGTAAATAAGAGTTTTATGAGAGATGGGAGGTAGGACTGTCAAAACAACCAGATTTTATGGCTCAGTCCCATGTCTACTGAAGTCAGTGGATGCTCCCACAAGTGCCATAATTTTTCTGTTTACCTGGAGGGTTTCCAGTCCCTCTTATTGAATGCTTATTTCCATAAACACACTCCTGCTAACAGGAAGGCTCCAGTGCAGGTTTATTGATTATGTTGCTGAAGGTTATTACACAGGAAAAAACATAAAAGCAAGATATATCCAGCTAGAATGAGGGGACTTGGGATAACAATTTTGAAGATTTTGAGCTGTGAGTCATACTTTTCAGTTTTTAATCCAGTGCTTCAACATAAAGTGACTTCTTCTACTGGCCTGAAAGATACAGTAACTCAGAAGCTACTCCAAGAACTGCTCTGTTGCTGCAGGTGTGGGAGCTTCTCTAGGGGGGCTGTGACTGACAACAAACTGCAGCAATCATTCACTTTCCTAATTTTAATCTGCTGCTGCATCTGAGTCAGAACGCATTTTGGCTCAAGGTGTGGAGTTACATACTCAAAAGGATTTCAGCTCCTAAACTCTCTCCTACATATTAAAGGTCAAAATTCAGCTGTTGCCAACCCTGGAGATGGCTAAAATCTCCAGACATCTCCATTAATGCAACTGAGCTTGCTCATAGCTGCTTAGCCTGGGCAGTGCCATGGATGTATAGCTCTTAAGGTTCTTATCGGTTCACAAACTAGGTAACTTCCATCCAGTCAGTCTTCAAAGAGAAGTAGTTTAGCTCATGATGATGTTGGCAGTAAGGGGAAGTAATCTTTTCCCAATAAGTCAGCACTACAACACTTGCCTATATCATAAGAAAACTTGCAATAGGTTTTCCTTTTTCTGTTAAAGGAGGTTTGAACCCCAAAAATTCATAGAACAGTAAGTGTAAATCTGTTTTCTAAAGCTTTCGCTATTGAAGCTGTCATGTGTTGCATGAAATGTTTAAAAAACAAAAAGAAAAAGATAACTTTTCATCAGGCCAGGGACTGGAACCCAGATATGGCCTCTGACTAAGTTTTCAAATTTTTCTCCAATTCTTGTTCTTTTTCTCTGCACTGTAAATGGAAATAGCTTCAGCACAAGTCTATGGAATTATTTATCCTTTAATTGGTATTAACTTTCATCGTGGTGATCCACTGATTGCAGTTTAGCATCAAATATTTCACATTCTCAGCCTAAGAAGTTGAACTATTTTATGCGTTTTTGAATCCGCAGCGTAGCTGGAAGGGGTTATAAATATATCATTTCTGTCTGAGACCTTGCAAGTTGATGGACTATGACTGCTCTATTGTAGTCTTCAGTGACTGACCAGTATTAGGATTGATGATTCCTTCATTCTTTTTGCTTATAAATTCCCCAAATTGATGGGGACCTTTACTATCTGTTTCAGCAGAGGTGGGGCCAGGGCCTCAAACCTAATGTAGGTTATTTAGTACTGCCAGAGAGACCGAGTATTTTGCTGATCCATCTTAGCCATCTATTTTATTATCTGTCATTAAGAAATCTTTGTACATTGTGAATCCACACAAACTTGATCTCTTACACAGCAACATTGCTTTGTGCAGGACTATTGAGCAATAACATGAAGCAGAACATGTATCCAGAACAAACTGGATACAAAACCCTGGCTCTGTGGCATGGATTAGGAGAAATCTACACCATGAATAATCATAACAAACAATAAAACTGTTTACATACAATCAGCAAGCAACATTGCATTTGTAGGATTAGCATTTTAGCTGTGTTGTTCAATCAGAAAAAAGGCAAGCAATTAGGAAATGGATTGGTTAATCCTTTTTAAGGACTACTTGTGGTGTTAGTAGCATGTTTTGGTTAACAGCTCATGAATCCACAAAGAACCATTTAACCTGCATCCTCCAATAACTGTATTAAAACAAGGCTATAATGATGGCAGCTACATACCTGGCAGTACCATCCAATTGCTCTTTCCTTTTCCAGAAGAGAGGAAGCATCACAAGAAAGCAAGAAGAGAAGAATTACATGATAAATTCAGTAGATTTTTTTTAAACAGAAATTTCTAATCTATTGCTAATTGTTTATACCTATTTTCTTCTGTCACCATAACTGACAGCAGAATAAAAGCTACATTTTCAACTAGCTATAAAGTAAAGAAAGTGATATAGGTGATAACCAATCTGTGCTGCTTAGATTGGCAATCTAGTCTTTGTTGAGAAGTGAACTCCCTTGCCCTCTCTCCCAGGACCTTATCTGCAAAACATGTATTAAATTTCAGGTTGCATCAGAATCACAGAAAAACCTACATACAATGAACAAGCTCGAAGCCACAGTAATGAGTCTAGACTCCAGACAAGCCTGAGAATTATCCTCTGAACAAAACCTGAGGTCAAGACACCCTCTAGAAATGACTCTGTAATGGGTAATGTGGGAATGGATAGAGAGTGAGAAGGGATAAAGGAAGTAAATGTACTGAGCCCTAATTAAACACTTGTGGTGTCTTTTTCTTAAAGATTTCCTTTTTTACCTAAGTGAAATAAAATCCTAAAGAAATGTTGTGTGAATAAAACAAAGAGTTAATATTTACAATTTGCCCTTTGTGAAGGCAGGAGCCTGACATGTTTCTTCAAGTCTGTTTTGAACAGCAGCTGGAGCTGCAGGAATTCTGTGATTCTGTGATTAGCACAGTGAGTACAACTTATACCTGAAGACCTCTGTTTGAGCTGAGCAGTAGTTTAAGGGTACTTTTTGTCAGAATGAGGCATAACAGCAGGTCCAGAAAGAAAGTTTAAAGAATAAACTTGGATAAGTAATGCCCATTATTAGTAGCTGATAGTCTATACCTAAAAGTCTTGAGTTTCATAGGGCCAACATTGTAAAATGTTAAGAACTCAAGTAGGAAGGTGCCTGTTTGACAGGCAAGAGCAATAAGGATCAGACAGACTCATATCCATAAGTACATGAGTGTCCATTAAGTCTGAATGTCTTTATATATTAAATGCTTTCCACTAAAATCAGAAGTGGTAATTAAAATAATACCATAACCCCAAGTCCCCAGAAAAGTTTCCTTCTGAACCTTCAGTTAATAGTTTCAGTGGGAGACCATTTTAAACATGCATTGGCTGTCCTCCACTGAATTACCCCCTTAAGCAATCGTTATTGCCAAAAGACCAGGATTTAACAAGCATTAATTATGCTCACATGCCATGGCCACCTCTGTGAACAACACAGTTCTCAGTCCAGTAGAGTCAAAAAGGGAAAAGTAAGAATTTTCACACAGCCCATATTTTAAAATACACAACTGCATCATAGAGGGTGTGAGAAGTACAGGTGCCTCTGAAACCCAGGGCTAAAACTTTATCAGGATCAATACTACTGAGGGAGAAACTGAGATTTCCAGGGCAATAAACTCCAGTGTTCTACAAAAGAAAGTTGACCATGAGGCAGCCTTCTCCTGTGTTTAAAACCAACATGAAAGCCACTAATGGAGTTATCCATGAGCCCCTAATATATCTCGCCAGGGGAAGAGAGAGGAAATGGATCCAGAAGACAAAAAGCATGTTTTTCAGTCTCCACCAGGAAGTTAACTGGCAACTCTCTGTTACCTAAAAAAGCCTCACTGATGTATATAAAGTCTGTGTTTCCTGTCCCAACTTATACTTCACAGAAAACAATGATGGAGAGGTGGAAAATCCACTTACCTGAAAAATGGAAACGACACAATTGATTCATAAAACCTCCAGGTAGCAACCAGATCAATCCTGTTGGGGTTGGTAGCATAGTATCTCCAAGCAGCCTGAATTCCAAGGGAGAGAAAATAATTAGTGTTAGGTAAAGCTATTCCCCGGTCTGACAGCAGCCAAATTGTTTCAAAGAACATAATGATGCACCTGAGTGACTATCTGGAAATTAATTACTAATCAGCTATACCAAATGAGTGTCACTCTACATTGAAATTATTGATACTGGATTACGATCTGGGAGGGCTTTTAAAGGAGACAGGACATGAGAGAGAACCACCAACATCAAAAAGACATTACATTTGACTAAACTGGTTTTGTTCTCCTGTCTAATATGTCTAAAAGAGGTTCAAGCACTGCTGGATTTGTCCAATATTTCTGGAAGTGTGAAAGTTAGTTTACTATCTAATGTACCATCAGAGGAAATTTTGCTGAGCAATTTTTCTATTTCAGCATTTATGTCCTATCAAAATTCTCTTAGCATATACCTAAAAATATGGTAGCTAAATTTGCTATGTGCTAAGTGCAGATGTTTAATTTAAAAGGTGAATTCAAATCACTGCTCATGCCCGCAGCCCCTTCTGTTTGCTAAGGAGTGTTTTTAATGAGAACAGCATAATATGCCACTCAGGCTGTTTCTCCTGAGGACTGGTTTGATCCTGAGCAGTACTGAGCACCGACACTTCCATCTGATATCACAGAAACTTTCTCTGTCCTCTGTGGAAATGCTGCCATTTACTTCACTGCCATCAAGGTGTGCTCTATACCTATTATGAGTAACTCCTATCAAATTTGTCAGCCTCCAGACTAGTAATTTTAAGCTTAATTTTCTGAATTCATAACAAAGGTCATAAGTGAAGTCCAAGTCAGATAAGGAGTCTCTTCCAATTGAATCCTCTGATCGCCCAGTGACATAAGAGGAGATCCAAGGCGTGTTTCAGTTTTTACAAACCACAGATACTATTTACATCATTTGCCTTGACTGAAACTGTCACTATAAATTGTGTTACTTCTATTGCTGTTTTCACTTCAATAACAACATAACTTTGTTTGCATATAAAACCACTCTCTCAAGGGAACTGACAAAACCTGGATTTTGGAAAGAATATGTTTTTGACAGCTTGTTTTCTGTGGTTTTGTGGTACCAGTGCAGAAGTTGGTTGGTTTCCAGAAGCTAGCAGATGAGACCCTTTCTTCTAAAGATACTGTTCTTCTGAAAGATATTTTGGGAATTGAAAGATTCCTCAAGAACTGCAAGGACCACTGGATTATCTAGCTGAATATGAAAAAAATGACCCCTTTAAAAGCATGGTTTCTCACCTCCTGCAATGGGAAATGAGAATTTGGGCGGGGGGGAAGTGGTGGCCCTTGTTAACATGGTGTAGTGGTCTCCATATAAAACACATTTCAAGGAGGGGATAAGTGGCTGCAAACCTGAATGAGTTCAGCTGCTGGCTTTCTTCTTTTCTCAAAATGTTTTTGACGATGCTGTTCCTGGACCTTCAGTGCCAGCCCTGAGCCTAAAATGCCCTGAAAGCAAAAAGTGATGCAAGATTTTAGACGTTTCTGATTTAGAAAAAATGGATTAATAATGACAGGAAATAGATCTGTAGGTGGAGATGGATATGGCTTCATGGGACCTTTGTGGAGTACAGCATGCCTTTCCCTCTGGACTGCAAATGAGGCACAAGTTTGTCGTGATCCTCTCAAGGACCGCAGGCCACAACAAAACATTTTAAGGTCCTCAAAAGGCTTCATGGAAGTCTACTGCTTTTCCAAGCTGGAGGCGTCCAGGTGGTGTATTATTTTCCACTCAAGGTAGAGTGAAACTGTGCTTGTGTGTTAAAAGAGCAATGCTAATCATACTCTGGATCTGAATGTGTGAGACTTTCCTTCTCAGTGAAGCTCTTTCCAAGTTTTGATCTAAAGGAAAAAACATCATAAAATCTGTACTTAGGATGGTTTCTGTTGCTATTTGGTCCATCTCACCCAGATCTTGTCTCATTCTTACCCGAGGACTTTGCAGACAAGAAAAATATTTAGCCTATATAACACAAGAGAATAAATATACTTTCAAAAGCAATTTAGAGATCATTTCTCAAGCAGGTAGATTAGGATTCACCTATCTATATCAAAAATACCTGTACTGTCACCTACTATCTAAATTCCCTTTAATTTTAGTGGGTAGAAACAGTCAGCAATCTCCTCTAGGAAGGAAGGGAAATAGGTGACATGAAATGCTCTGCAGAGCTGCTCTGGTTATAAAGGATGACCACTGCTCTGTGAGGATCACTAAGATGTAGATCTCTAGCTTGCAAGTGTTGAGAGCTGGGTAAGATGGGCCTAGTCCTAATTGTTAAAACAGCCCCCATATGCTCTAAACACACAGCTTGTGTGGCTATGTAAATACCAGAACTAACCTGGGCAGGGTACAGGCTCATGAGCTGCCCTGTGACTTCCCAGACTGTTCACTTGCTGGATTAATTTTGTCCTGTGCCAGTGAACACTGTCATGACTATACCCACGCATGGTTTGAGAAGTAGCAGGGTGACATATTATTCCCAATAAGCTCTATGCAAATTTGGGAAGAAAGGAGTTTGATTTGCTGATAGAGACCAGCTCAAGTGTGTGAACCACTTCTTAAAAAGGGATTTTGATTCCAGTGGTAGTTTTGATCACTTTACCTTCTTTCTGCAAGTGCACAGTGCTCAGCTGTGCCTAAAAGGGGAAGGGGTAGATACTTACTGCAGGAAGAGCAAAGAAAGACACTCCAATGAGAGAGAACGTAGCTGCAATCAACCGTCCCTCCCATGTTTTGGGGGTCTTGTCGCCATATCCAATCGTAGCAAGGGTGATCTGTGGGTAGAATGACCAGGACTTCCCATAAGAAAAACAAAGCCAAGAGCTCTGCTTTAAATGTCACCAGGAAACCTGTATAACTCAGCTCTATGGGTGCTCATGCACAGCTTCTTAAAATAGGATCTTGATGATGGGCCAACCAATTTTTTTTTAATGACATCATAATCCAGAGGCATTACACCAGGGAGAACAGATTTAGTCTTAAAGCAGCTGCCTCTCTACTAGGCATTTGCTGAAAGGGAACTCCATGCGACACTGCACGCAGAGTGAGTCTCCTGCCCACCATCAGTGCACAGCTAAGAATGGGACTTGCCAGTTTACAGCTTTCAGAGCTTTAACAAACAATCAGGGCTACCTCTCCCTGAAGTCTTAATCTCTGTAAAACAAAAATGACTTTCTGAAAACTTACTCCTTTCCTGCACAGTTGATAATTTACAGCTGCATACCTTTTCTTACCAGCGAGACTCTACCTAAATGTCCTGGATATGTAAGGATATGAAAATATCCAGGTGTTCTATGCGATACTTGGGACATTTTGATTAATAACAGTGGGGAGAGATCTTGCCACTTAAGAGTGAACTGCAATAAATAAAAAAAATATGCTGCTGAATTTAAGTCACAGCATGATATAGACTGCCCTAACTTTTGATAGCAAAGCAACATGAATTCTGTCTGCCAGGTGGTAGGAATATTTTGTGATCAGGTGAGTAGTGGTGCAAACCAATATTCCTCTCTTCTTCAGAAGAGACAAGAACAGATCCCTCTTGCTCAGGATCTTACCACCAATGACATTCTCTGAGTGATTCTTGGGGAGTGCATGTGAGATAAGAAAGAAATGTTGAGTCATCCTTTCCAGAGGCATCTTGGACGTGTTAAATTTCATCCCATTAATCATTGTGCAATGCTGCAATCTACTTAGATCCCCCTACAAGGCCTCTTGTCCTTCAGGAGATTTCACAGTACTTCCCAGCTTGGCCAGCTCTGGTTTTGACATTTTCTGGGGGATATAGCCCTCTTAGGCATGATACTGCTAGGTGTCCCATAAGCATAGGCTCTCTAAAAGAGAGGTTTCCCAGAAACCAAGAGAACAGACTGGTTTCTGAAAGGAGTTCAAGCACCTTAAGGCCTTTGTCTGACTGAAAATCAACAGTGGTATAAGTTCTGTTAATTGGTTGTAGGGGCATCCCTACTTTGGTAATGTTACACCAGCAACATGCTCCTCACCATTATTTAGCAGCACTTATACTGTAATTCTTAACATCAATACTTTATCTTTTATTGGATGTGAAGTTTTTAAGAAGGTGATAAGCTATTTTCAGATTCACTTACCAGTCCCCACCACAGTGCATCTGCATAGGTTTCAAACTCTTCCTTCATCTCCACCCCATTAGCATCTTTTTCAGGAACATCTTTTTCAACCAGATAAACAAGAAACGAGGATAGGATGAGTGTCAGGAACCCAATGTACCAAGCAGTGATAAGTTCCTGCAAAAGAAACAGATGGACAATGGAGGGGCTGAAAACAGTCTCAACACCCACAGTGGCAGAGTAAACATCAGAAGACAGAAGCACTGAGGATAACAGTAGAGCTGTCACTGTCAGCTTGGTCACAGTCCATGACCAGCCCACCTCAGCACTTACTGGAAAATAATGCAGAGATTTACAAGAATTAGCCCTTACATGGCAACCTCCGTAGGAACAGCTTGGAGCAATCTGCAGTTGTAGTTCTGCATAAAGCTGGGTTAAGGGGTTAACTGCACACATGACACAGGGTGCTGCAGGGCTTCGTTCCTGACCTTGACTCTTCCCATTCCTGC
>NW_010303455.1:23170-24711 GCF_000700745.2 Antrostomus carolinensis
TCAAAAGTTCTGCCCTCTGCCTACCTCCAGAGACCAAGGCTGCAGAATGCAGTTTCTTCTCTTTAGCCATATGAAAGCAGGTTCTGAGGTACGATTTCACCATGAATTGTTGCAATAAGAACAGACCTTGAAAATTGTCTGTGTGAAAACAAACCTGAGCTTCCTTGTTTTAGAGGGAGGGACTACAGTGGAGTGTGTGGCTAATCCCACTGAGGTGGGAGATGCAGCAACCCAAGTTCAAATCCCAGCAATGTCTGAAACAAAGCAGAAACTCTTTTGGTGAAGGTCTTCAAAAGTGGGTAAAAAATCAGTATTAGTTTTGTTTTCTGAGAACTGCATTTGCAAAACAAAAAAAAAAAAGAGAAAAAAGTTGTAGCTGAGAATTTTGTAATTGAGTCTTTAGATAAGTCAACTTTATTGCCTGATTTCTGGTGTGCAATCACAGAAGGAAATTTGTTGGCTAACCTTCTTATTAAGATTGTTTCTTTAGTGTCTCCAGTGAAGCAAAGTTCTTGCAACCCCTTCTTATCTCCTGCAGCCAGGTGAGATCCGAAAGGTGGTGATTTGGACTCAAACAAGGTACATTTGAATGAAATTTCATACAATGAAGCCTTAAACAATTTCTAAACAATGTCTTTGGCAATTAGACTTCTTCCACAATCTCATTTTCCTGAGAAACATTTTTTACCTATGTGTTTATGTGCCACCTGCCTTGTAGCAAGTTTATACAGCAAAGAAACAGAAGTTGGTATGAAATGAAGCAGGGTTGGTATCCCTATCAGCCACTACAAAGAAGCAAAGTCTGATTATGCTGCACCAGCTGGCATTTTAATTTTCAAAATCCCCTAAAATGTCAGGGATGTCATTCATGGATAAGAAAAAACCCAGTATGTAGCACAGAGTATATGCAATTTTTCTACACCCTGTGCAGATGAGAAAAGAAATCTCATTTAGAGGATCTTTATGCAGATAGTTTTTAACTTGTAATAACACTTGTTGAAAATGCAGGAACACAATGTGTCTGTCTGGTGTGGACAGGATATGCCTGACTATAACATCAAGTTAGAGTGAGCAAAGATTATTTTAGAAATTTTGTCTGCTTGTTCACACAGTGTTCACCTTTTTATTGCCTGATCCATGCTTCCAAAGAGAAATTATACCAGTAGCTCCCCCTGAAACCACATTTCTGCTAATCAGCCTCTTTCCATTCCTCCAGAGTCCTGCTCCATCTGTTGATCAGACAAGTCTGAGAAGCCACTATAAACACATTGCAAATACAGAGGCATTTCTGTCAAAGATTTCAACATACCTCACCATTACAGGGATGTCCCTGCTCTCATTCAGTGTAAATGTAAAATTCATGTTGCAATGTGTGCCGGAATGAACACCTTCTCATCACTTCCCAGCACCACTATTGCGTAGAGAAGGCTCAAAAAAGGGGTAGGAATGGTTCATAAAACAGAAGAGGGAATAAAGCTGAAACTTGAACCACTAGACATAATCCCAAGGCATTACTGTACCTGTTCATCCCCTCTCTTTCC
>NW_010303455.1:24741-37100 GCF_000700745.2 Antrostomus carolinensis
GCAAGCTCCTCACTTACTTTGCTATGTGCACAAATGGCTGATCCCAAAAGTTTCCATGTACCACCCCGCCTGTCCATTCGCAGCATCCGTAGAATCTGAAGGAAGCGGAGGCTTCTGAGAGATGTAGCCAGAACATTGCCCTGGTTCCCAACAGCAACCACTGGCACTGAAGCAATCAGCACAAAGATATCTGCAAGGTGAAAAGAACAAAGCCTGCCAACAAAAGAGGCCCCATCACCTGCTTCTTAATCCCATCTGGTTGTGCGGCAAAATTTTCTAGGCAAGTTTTAAAGCTGCCTGAAAATGCATTCTCTTGCCAATTAAACAGATATCTGCACCTGCCACACAGTTGGCATCATGCACAGAACCCACCAGAAAGCCTTGTAATCTATTTACAGATTGATGCACTGGACTTGAGATACAGAGCTAGATTAAGGATGCACAGAAAGTGTCCAAATGCTGACAGAAAAACAACCTTAAATTCATCTGTCCCACAGGAACACTGTAGTGAACAGGTCAGCAGATAAGAAATTCAGTTTTTGATAGTGTCTCTAGTATTTTGTTCTTTTGGCTGAGTTTTCCCATAAAAATCTCGAAGCCAGTACTACTATTTTTTGTAAGCAACCACAGGACCAATTTGCTGATCAACTGAAGTTTGAAATGCAAATCACGGGTTCTTCTTGTCTTATTTATTTTTCTTTCTTTTCCTTGTTTCCCCTTTGCTTTTTGATCCTATGCATATACAAGAAAAAGGTGGTACCAAAAGGCTTCAAACATTCTCCAGGCACTCAGTCTTTAAATTGTCATCATATGGTATTTCCAGACAAAAAGAATGGCACCAGGTGGATTTCAGATTTATTCACTTTCAATCATTCTCAAAACAAACTTGTGTCAGGGCCAACCAAGAGATTACATTAATAAATCCAGTGGGATCTTTTCTGTTCTTTACCCAGGTATCAATGAAATTCATTCTCAGAAGTGAGAAGATACTTTTACTGAGAAGGCATGAGGCAGTAGCAATCCCACTTGCTCACACCATGCTCTACTGCCTTCACAATGCTAGCAGAAGTATAAGTATTTATACGACAGTAGCGCCCAAAGAAGCACTACTAAATTGAAGATATCACAGATGCACAAAGAAAATTTGTTCTAATTTTGTCTACCATCTAGACCCACAAGATGAACAAAAGGAGGGAGAGGGAAGAGTTCATATAACTGCAGCACCATGGCTCCCCAGAGTGCTTTGTGCCCTACAAATAAAGAATAAACAGCTAATGCTTGGCCTGAAGAGCATCAGAATAAATGAGGGAGTCCTGGAAACAGTGAATGAATGTGAATGTGTATGACAGGTGCTCAGGGCAGAGAGGGGTCCTAAATGTTGGCTGGTTGGTTCATAGACATGATGGGGAGTTTTAAGAGGGGATTCAAACATGAATAATGAGTAGTTTTATGACAGTTGTATGCAGTGTCTTCCAAGCCTGAAAGACAAAATGGGTGAAATCACAACGATACTTGCTTGCAAATACAGACCAATATTAGGAAGGTAAAACACAATATTTGAATATGAAAGAGGGCTGGGGAAGATGGTACAGTGTTGGGATCTGAAGTGGTTTGAAACTGAAAGCAGACAGAATATCTTTTGAGATGAGTTTGAGAAAAATTCAGTCGACTTGGGACAAGAAAAATGCATTTGAGGAGTAGAAGGATCCATTTATTCTCACTGATCAGCCACCCAAGTGTCTCTCGAATGGATCGTTATTGTCAGGTACTTCAAATAACTGCTCCAAGCATCACACAGCTCTTAGCACAAAGGGCAGATGTCATTTCAGTGCTCTTTGCACTGCCATTCACTGGTTCTTGGACATCCCCCCAAACTGGCTCAGAAGGAAAAGGTCATAATGGGGAAGCCAGTAGTAGAGAGCATGTGCTTACCCAGCATGCACAAAGGTTTCCTTGCAAATTTGAGTCTCCCCCTCCATCCCTTGTAGCGACAGCAACACCCAGCAGCCCAGATTCTTAAGGCAAACTCCGCTCCAAAGATGAAAATGGCAAAAGTTTCCTGTATCAACGACATAAACTACATTGTTAGACTTGGAATAAGTTTAATAGTAATTCTGGACACATGGACACAGCTGAAGGAAACAGTTGAAGTGTAAGTGCTGGGGTATGTGCATGAGAAAGAAAGAGAGGAAAAAAAGTGGAGAGGAGACTGTAGGTTGATGAAAGAGGAAAGGCAAAGAGGGACATAGCTTTACAGCCTGCTAAAGACTCTGCAGAAATAATGTGCCCCTGCTGTTGGGTAAATGTGAAGTGCTTACCCTGCCTTGACAGAAGAGCAATTACTTAACAAAAAGACTTCCTATTTCACACAAAATGAGAAGACATATGTGAGAGTTGACTGCAAAGTCCCTAGTGCATGTATGCCCACACCCGGGGTTACCCACTACCAGCTTGTTCATGCAGCCATACTTAGAGACAGGGGTGGGACACAGTATATTAATATGGTCATAAATTTAAGGCAACGATAAAGCAATGTATAAGACAAATTTAAGGCATATATTATCCCCTTAAATTTTTGGTGCATGGAAGAAAGAAATTTTCCACCTTGCTCAAGAACTCTTCTAAGTATCGGGAGGGAATGGGGAAGAAAGTTTCTCTGAGGTGTTCAGTGGAGACGGGTCAAGGGCAGCATGGGGCACACAGTTACTTTTCCTCATTATGAATAGCTGGCAAGGAAGAAAGGTAGATTTTTCCTAATTCTTATACCCACAGCTGCTAGGCACTTCTGAAAACCACTGAGAGCCACATAAAAGCAAACACAGGAAAAGGAAAAATAACCTCAAGCTTTTTCAAATGTGAAAAGATGTGTCTAAACAGGGTAACGGGGACCAAAATTGAGTTTCACATTCCCTAGGGGATGAGGGTGTTTTCATACAGGTGCTTTTTGAGAAGAAACATGCAAGGGGAATTCAACTTTCATTCCTTTTGGCATTTAGTTCTTGCTTGGATCTACTTGTCTGTAGAGGTACAAAGGGAAATAGAAACTGAAATCCCAGATCTACTCTGGCTGTGCAGTTTCCTTAGGGATGCTTTTCTACATGGCCAGGTTAAGTGAGAGGTTTTGTTCTCCATTTCACAATAGCTATAGGAGCAGATTAAGTTCTTTTTCAGATTCATTTGCATAAAATGATGAATATGTCATGTTTGTACTTAGAGAGAAGGGTTTTTTTCCTGTTTTTTTATTCTTCTGTCAAATGGGAGGCCTACAGAAATAGTCTGGAGCATGAACTTCAGCATTTATAAAATAAGTATGCTGGAAACAGAGAAAGGAATATATTTGTTGCAAGTAGATTTTCCCTCATGGTTAGTCATCAGAGGCACTGCTTGCAACAATTTCAGTTATGCTGCTATTAGGCACAAGCATGAGTCTAATTCTGATGGCATCCCTTGAAAGAAATACTGGGATCGGTAGAATACTGTAGAATTAATCAAAATTGTTGAAAGATCCCCCAGAAAAGACTTTTCAAATGTGCTCAGGTCTGGCATGGTCAATAAGAAAATTATTGATACTACTTTGGGGCTGTTCAGCCTGGAGAAGAGAAGGCTTAGGGGAGATCTTATAGCGACCTTCCAATGCCTGAAGGGGGCCTACATGAGGAGGAGGGACTTTTTACAAGGGCAGGGAGTGATAGAACAAGGGGTAATGGCTTTAAACTGAAAGAGGGTAGATTTAGATTAGAAATTAGGAAGGAATTTTTTCCTGTGAGGGTGTTCAGATACTGGAACAGGTTGCCCAGAGAAGCTGTGGATGCCCCCTCCTTGGAAGCTTTCAAGGCCAGGTTGGATGAGGCTTTGATCAACCTCGTCTAGAGGAAAGTGTCCCTGCTGATGGCAGGGGGGTTGGAACCAGATGATCTTTAAGGTCCCCTCCAACTCAAACCATTCTATGATTCTATGATTCAATGGGAGAACTGTTAGGCAAATGCTGAAAAGCCATTTTTTAAAAGCATCAGGATAGTATTTTTCCTCTCTCCTTACTTCCCTTTTACTCAGTCAATGTTGACAATGCACCAGGAACTTTCCAACATGTAAGTGTATGGCCACTGCTCCAGAACCGACAGAAGAAATCTTACTGCATACAGAGTTGGGAGTAAGTTTCCCTCTGCTGGTGGGGCTGATTTCAATTCAAGGACATGACCATGGTGATGCAGCAGCCAGTCTACTTACCAGCAAGAGGAGCCAGTCTCCTGAAACAGTTTCATACTCCTTGAAAGTTGTCAGGACAGCTAAGATCAAACACCCCAGTACAATCAGAAACCTGGAATGAAATAAAAGGAAAAACCACAGCATTGTTACCCCTCTCTGTATTCACACTGGAGATGTTGCCTATAAAACCTGGGTGGAGACCTCCAGGGGATGGCTGCTTTAATTGGTGAGCAGTGAGGTGGGCTTTCATGAAGATCAAGCATTCTCAACCTGGACAAGGTGGGCCTGGCAGTCAAGAAATCATGGCAAGATCCCAAATCAGAATGGTCCTAGGATACGTATGCATTAATTAATTCATTTGCATTCCTCATGAAGGAAATGGATGATACTGCATTTTGGGAAGGGACTATATGGTACTTCAGAGGATTGTAATGCTCAGGAGGTCTGTTCCAAGTGCTGTGCTGTGTGCTTCACAAAATGGTACTGCAGTTACAGTGGAATAAATCTATTTGGCACATCTTGAGACCTGAGAAACAGTAAACGCTTCAATGCAATGCAGCACCAGGACAAACGCTCCCTTGAAAACTGCACTGCATTTATTTTTTTATTTCCTTTTTTTTTTTGCACTTATTTCAATGCAGATGAAAAGATAAAAAGGTTTGAAAAAAAAACCCCAACAAACAATGGAGAGAGTAAATTTCTGCTCTCCAATAAATGAACTGCTAGATAAAACACTGCTCCTGTGCTATCGTCTGCCTGTGAGGCTCCGGAACACAGATATTTGACAGAAAATTTAACTCCCATTGCTGGTAAATCCAATTCAGTCCCATCTAAAGTCACATTGATCTGCTTTGTAAAACTATTCCCAGGTTCAAGCTATTCAAAATCTTTTATACATGAAGAAGTAAGAAAAATCAAGGGAGTCTTTAAGTGATTACTGTGAAGCAGAGTGGGGGAAGCTCATATTCTAGTACTTCATGTATCCAGATCACGGGTACTTTATTGTGCTCCCAAAACCTGATCCACAGGAATAGAGGGGCAGGTAGCCATGGAAATATTTCAGAGCTTAGTGAATAAATTGAAAGGACATCTTCATAAAAGCTCTGGATCCCTTGCTTTCATAGCTAGGGTACATCAAAGAAATGATAGACATTAGGTACTGAAATAATCCAGGGAAAAAAGCTTGTTAAGAATCAAACTGTGTTTAGTGTGTACTACCTGTTTTGAATTTCAATCTGATACCTAAAGTGTGACTTAATTTCTTGCTGAATAGAACTCCACTTTCTTTCACTAGGTGAAATGAGCAGCAAGCAAGGACCATGGGGAAGCAAGGCTCATCTCAGAGACATGTTCGCTAACCTGTCTTGGGGTTTTGTTTCCTTCATGTATAGGGAAACCTAGGGATAATTCTCTTCTATTCTGAGAATTTGCAACATTTTTGCAGCTGGGGTAAAAGAAGAGATGTGAGCTCCAGATAGCTCCTGCTGCCTTTGGGAATTAATTTCCTCCAAATGGCATCAACAAGCACCCTTCATACAAGGAACAGGCAACAGTGAAACACTTCACAGCAAACCCTGAGGATTACTTTGCTGTGCTTTTCTAACTTTAGCTATTCAGACTGAAGTTTCCTATGCCAGGAAAATTTCAGATCAGCCATTTTGAGCAATGTTAGAACAGAAATAATGTTTGCTCATGCTAAATAATTCTGGATTTCTTTGACGAGTTTCACCTTTCCCCACTCACCAGCCACGCTCTAGAGCAAGGGTTATATGGTTGGCAGGAAACAGCCTTTGGGTCCAGAATATATCTTTTGCCATCTACCTATAACCACACTGCTGCTGCTCAAGGCATTCAGCAGTTAACTGAGCAATTCTGTGATGTCCCTGCCATGCCCGCAAACTTGCTTTGTCACACCTTACCTTGCTGTTACAAAGCTCACTGACTTCCCAAGACCCATGATCCAGCTATCCTGCACCTCTGTGAGCAAACTGGTGTGAACTCAACCAAGAAAGCATGATTCCTTCCATTTGTTATAAACCACTTATGATCTGTCACATTACAGCCATTGCAGTGGTACCATCACTAATTCTCCATTCAAAGCCTTGAGCTATTTGATACTTTCTATTACAATGATTTTTTTTATACCATGTGAAAATTCAGTTACCCATCAACTCACAAGTACCACTTAAGTGATTTAATGAGAAGTGAAACACACTGAAAATAGTCTGAGGAAATTACATCATCAGCTACTTAAGCTAAAGGCGTAAAGTGACAATATCATTCAACAGAACAGCACTGTCAATTAAAGATGATGTGCAGATTTTTGTCGAAGAGGAAGAAAGAAGTTACGTTGGTAGTTAAATTGTCATCTTTTGCCTAAAACTGCCTGCGGTTTTGCCACTAGAGGGGACCGGTGCTCCATAGAGCATGGGGATACTGCTCTCGTTCCTGTTTTCCTTCCCCATGAAGCAAACACGATGCAGGGGATGTTCAGGTAATCACACCCATGTATTTGATCTGCAAGAAAAGGATTCGCACAGCATTGAAAAAACTATTCCTTAGTCACTAAAACACCCAAATATGTGCATGAAGGGACAAGGGGTGCTACTTGCTCAATCGTTCTGTGCAGCACAGCCCATGCATCAAGCCCCACTGCTCCAAGTGAGAGCCCAGCTCGGAAAACAACAGATCATGTAGGGCAAATAAAAGTAAAAACAGGCCTCGGCTCTACAGATCATGTAGGGCAAATAAAAGTAAAAACAGGGTGGGATGGTGAGACTGCAGATCACAAGTCACCATAAATAATTTTGAGCGTGACTCCCAGCAAGAGATTTGGTCTGAACTGAAGTGTGTGAATGCAGCCCAGAAGAGTGCCCCGGAGCTGCTGAGCAAGAACCAAAACCACACAGCCCACAAAGCCAGACTCCTTCTCCTTCCTGCAGTACTCTGCAAGTGTAGGGGTGAAAAATCTGTGTTGGGACACATAACCACAATGCATCTTGGAAGGCTCAGCTATCCTCCTACCACAGCACTTCCTAAGGATACATCCACTGTGAGTTAATCAAATCACACCTCAGCAATCCTCCCTTAGCATCTGAAATGATGAGCATGTTCAGAGCACTTTATGAATTTTAATCTCCATTGATGCTATGCAGCCCACTGATTTCCCTGCAGCCTCTTCTGTTTTGGATCTTGGTATTTATGAAGCCTGCAAGTCTTCTTATGTTCTCTTTCTATGGAAGGTGCTACATAATGTCATGGTTTTTTTCATCAATCCCCCTTCCTCAGCAAAGATAATAACAAAGTACATCTTCACCTTGCTGCTTACACCCATATTGTGGGCGTATGTACCACCTATGCCTGTATTGTGGCCTTGAGAACGTAAAGACTCTAACTTGCTTGCCAGTTACTGAGTCTATATTGTCCTATGTCAACAGGACAAGAGCTGCATCTTTATAATCTAATTGAATCTTTTAGAGGCAGCAGGGTGGGTCCAATCGTTGAGTTTGACTATAAAATCATAACAGGCAAATCACAGGGAAAGAAACTGCTAAAATCACAGGGGGTGAGCAGAGAAGAGGCTAACACTGATCTGAGGAATCAAGGGGCAGAGAGGGAGAAAGTCTCAAATTTACTCACAGTTATAATGATACTATCTGTGGGACATAGAAGACCGAGGGTTAGAAGAAAAAAATACAGTAAAAGTCAAGGTTTAGTACTGGAAATTGAGTCCTATTAAGCCTGTTTCCTCTTGAACAATGTTTCAGCAGGTGGCAGTCCAGACTTCAAGACTGTAAATCAAAAATGTTAAATGAGGATCTGAATTTGGTTCTTCAGTTTTTAGAATCATCCTTGCTATCATTTTACATCATTTTTCACAACCCATTATATTGTACTTATCTGCAGTATTATGACTAAAATTCTGATTAGTTTGCTGTATGTATAAGTTCCAGAGCACCAAATGGCAGCGTTCTTTTGTCACTGTCACAACTAATATACTATTCTAGTAAATACATGTTCCTGTTATTGGAATCACATGTTTAACACTCATATTTTCTAATCACACTATTTTGGTGTTTTAAAGACAGTATTACAAAAACAATATATATTTTTCCCAGAAAAGAAACAATTTATGACTATGCTAGACCATGAATCTATATTTCTTGGATGAACATCACAGACTCTTTTGTTTGATAATTTTTTTCTTTTAATATTCCACATTCTTTGAGTTTTTCTTCTATATCTGCTTTCATTTGAAACCAATATAATGAAGGTCTATCTGAGAACTTTTATATTTTTTCCATATACAGGTGCTCATCATGTATCTTGTTCAGCATCTCTTTCTCCAAAATTTTAGGAGCTGATCATGTAGCAATTTGCCTACAGTCTATTCCAAAATATAGCAGTCTTTTTGGAGCTGTTATGAGGACTGGGTACATCATAGGCAGGCCAAACAGTATTTGCATATGGCATAATTTTGGTGAATTTTTGTGCTGTGTGACAAAATGTTAAGTCTCAATTAGGCTTACAGTCAACAGAAAGGAACACATGCTTCTAGCGTACAACTCATGTTGTTCTAAAGTAGATGGCTCAAGCTGGTCAGAAAGCACCTACAGAGACATTTTCTTCTCTGTAACTGTAAGAAAAAACTCTAGTGACTAGCTCCTATGAAGAAGTTTACTGTGTAAATAAGCTGAATGCCACCCCTTATGTTCAGTCCTGTTTTTGATAAAATTACAAACACCACCTTTTAGTAATGTTCATATATTTTTACTGATGCAAGAATTAGTCTACCACCCATACCAGTCCACTTCTTATATGACCAGGTTTCTCTGAAATCCCTTGCTGTAAATGTAGGTCTCACATCTATATGTAGTCAAGGATCCTGCTTGCAAAATAGTAACCCAGGCTCTGGAAAGTAAAATAGTAACCCAGGAAAGTCTCTTGAACAGCTACCAGAAAGAAATCTCCTCCAGTGCAAGAGCGCATAGACTTGTATTGGCTGTCACATCTTCAATACCATTTCTTGCAAGCCATTGGAATTTCCTCTGTCTCCAAATGTTCGTGTGCATCTGAGACTTTTCTGCTTTGCTCATTTGGTCTTTTCTTCTTTTCCCTTAAAACTTATGTACTAGTTTCAGTACTTTCTGTGACGTGGTAAATGGCTAATGGAATTCTCTAAGATCATATTAGGAAAATCTGGCCGTATTTTGCTCAATTTTTGGTTTATGCTTCCCAATGTAATACAGTCCTAAAACCATGGTTTCCACACACTTTCCCAAATTTCATATTGGAACAATCTTTTCTTCAGCTATTGGCTTTTACACATAAGGATTAAAAATGCATCTTTTCTCACAGTTCTTCCAGTTGCTCTGTGTTCCTACCCACCATCTTTTTCTCTGAATACAAACTTCAGTTTTCACAGAACATCTGCAGTATCTTGCACTGATCATTTTATGGTTGCTCATGAGAGTCTTGAGTTGGGATTTTTAACACTAAAAAAAAAAAAGATATTACCAAATATTTGAGAACAGCTCTTCAGAGAGAAGGGAATGCATGCCTGATTTTCACAGACTTGGGAATATTCACTTGGGAATATTTAGACTCTTTAGATATGTTTAATATTTAGGTTCTTGCATTGCTGCTATTCCAAGCAATAAACCAGCTACTCTTCAGAGATCAGTCCTGAGATATTGGTTACAGGAAAAATCTGAAAACTTTATGGGGCAACAAATTATCATTGTGCAGAGGGGTATGGGGAAGTGCACTGAGAAACTCAGTGGAGGTCCTGGAGGAGGAGGGAAAAAGCAGCAAGTGCTTCAGGTAGGGATGTTCGAAGGTTCCTCTTCCTCTACATTCAGAGATGCCACTGAGTGTACACACATCCACAGGTCTACGCAGGAGCTCCTGGCCAAAAGCCATAATAGAGCAAAGACAGGGTAGAAATGGCACACTCAGTAAGCTGAACTGCATTCTTCCTCTACTGCAATTGAAGAAACAAAGTAAGATCCTTCACAAGATGCTGGAGGAAACCCTAGGAAGTAAGGAAAAATCCCCCCAAAATCCCTAGTCTCACTGATGTACCAGCTGATCTGGCAGGTGATGAAGTGGTAGCCCAGAAGGACACTAGTCCACTGGTGACAGAGGTAAGAACCATTGTCCCTCTCACAGCAGGAAGCTGAGCCAGAAAAGACTAAATGATTACTCATGACAGTTTTTTTATGAACTTGGGTTCTCATTGGCAGGAGTTCCTCTGAATGGGCTTCACTGCTGTTTCCCAAAGTTTGGAAAGCTTTTTTATAAAGCAAGATCTGGGAGAGGAAAGCTGTGCTTCACAGTTGGGCTTTTAAGGTGCAAAAGAACAGCTTTTAGATCAGACTGTCTCTCCTGTCCTCCACATACAAGCCAAGAGCGTGGTAAAGGCCTCCTCTTCTTGTTGATTTTTCTTCAGATTGACTCCTAAAACCTTTTTGCTTCAGTGCCTTGTGTACCACTGTTGCCAGCTTCCTTAGGGAATGTGGCATGCTGGTACAAAGTATTTTGGGTTAGCAGTGTCAGACAGCATGAATACCATCATCCTGGATTTTCTGTTGTAGAGGACATTTCAGAAGAATGGCCTGACACATTTCCGAGGTTTCCTGGCATGAGTACAAAATAGAAAGCCCAGAACACTAAATTTCCCTGCCTGATTTTCCTCAGTTTGGAAGACAGGAGTTATCCACTAAGACCCCATTTCCATCTTGTCTCTGAGACAAGTTTTAAAGATGCCAAGTATACATAGGTTACAAGAAGAGGCCTAGGCATCTTATCTCTTGGGTGACTGGGGAACAAATTGCATAAGTGAAAGAGAGGCAATGACAACATTAGCTAGCAAGGAGTTCGATGCCTCCTATCATCCCGAATCTTGAATAAGGATGGGAAAGCATCTGACTGTTGCAACTAAATATTCTGAGTTGCTCTGTTAGTGGTTTTAAATTCTATTTTTATATTAATTGAATGACATTGGACTGAACTATTGTTTGGGGCTTTTATCTGCCATGACTAGTATGCCTGTCCATGGGCTTATCTCTGTCTGGCAGCATGCTGCTAATTGAGTTGAGACACGTAGACTATGAAACACGGTGGGCCATGCAGCACAGCAAATCAGGAAGAGCAGAGAGCCAAACTGCATTACCCAATAGCCCCAGTTGCAATAAAGATAAATCAAATGAATTTCAGAAACGCTTCTAAAAGGACTCCAAAGTCTCCAACAGACATTAACAAATTTTTGTGAAGCCATTTGAAGGTAAGCTTTAAGATTCGTACTTTGGTTTCTGTTAAATTTTGCGAAATAAAGGTGCAGGTCATTTGAAAGTGAGCCTGTAATTCAGCAAAGTGGCCAGGCTTCAGCAAACTCCGTAAAGAAGTAAAGTGAGTTTAGAGTATATAAAAAGCCTAAAGTAAGAGCATTAATTATCCATGTCAATGCTTAAACATCCTGAGTAGGAGTTACCAGGAAGGTACTTTTCTAATTATCACCAATGTTGTTTTGTCTAGAGAGGCAAAAGATCAAGAAGTCCACTTCCATACATTACAAAATCCCAGGGATACCCAAGAACTGAGATCTCTCACACAGACATGAACTGATCTCCCCACAAACCCTTTGCATTTCTTTATAAAGGAGGAATATATTATGTCATTTGAATGAATTTTTAGGGAGCTCCAAAGAACACGAATGGGAGAATCTTCTGAAACCACTGTCATGCCTTGACTGAATACACTGTTGTGATATTTTTTTACCTTCCCATTTTAAATCAAAGAAGATCAAAAGACTGTAGAGAAGATAAAAAAAACAAACAAGCAAAAAACCCAGTCAAACAGCCTACCCACCCTTTCTTCCACCTGACCAAATTCCCTTTTCTCACGGGCATTCACATCAAATATATTAGGTCCTCCAAAGGTGATATAGCTGAAAGTGAATATCTAATATCAGGAAGACAGCACTGTCCAGAAATAGCCTCTGTAGTCTCTAATACAAAGTTTCTAGGCAGGTAAGTGTTAACATTAATTTGGTGGCCAGACTGAAAAGATAATCTTCACTCTTTACCCAAAACTTCCTTTGACCCATTTGGGAGTTTTGATAGTTGGTTTGTTGGGTTTTTTTGGTTTTGTTT
>NW_010303456.1:0-3230 GCF_000700745.2 Antrostomus carolinensis
CAGGTCGCCACGCCTTCACGGAAGGCAACATTTTAACTATATGTCAGACTCTATACTCTTTATAGAAATGAAAGGCAAAGGAAAAAACACGAACATATATGGGGAGTAAACATTAATTCTGCTAGATCAAAGGTAATCCAAAACAAATAATAAAGACATGAAAGATTAGGTCAAAATAAACTTCCTTCCAATGGCTAGGAAAAGGCAGGAAGGAAAATCATTATTAACAAGTATATGAATATGACAATTTTAGAGTGATCATTTCTTTTGCATGCCCTCTCACCATCTTATAGTCACTGGTACAGAAACTTCCCACAGCATCACACAACCCTGCAGGCTGGAAGGACCTTCAGAGGTCATCTGGTCCAATCTACTGCCCAGAGCAAGTCCAATTACATTGGACTGCTCAGGGCTTTGTCTGGTCAAGTTTTTAATATCTTCAAGGACAGAGATCCTGCAGTTTCTCTGAGTCCCTGCTGGAATATTTAACCACTCTCATGGTAAACTTTTTTAGTTTATATTTACTTGAAATTGACCTTTTTCTTTTTGAGAAGTATCTGGTTCCTTCTTATCTTCATTTTCTCTTTACGTAGACAGTTACCCATGGTTATCTGCCTAGAAAATGAGATATTTTGTTGGACAAAATGTAGTTAATTGGATGGGGGAAAAAACTAGACATATTCTTCTCAGGAGGGTGAAATCTGGATTTTGAATTAATACTAATTTAGGAGATAAATCAGGAAATCTTAATCTCATAATGTAACGAATATCTCTTACTATTAAATTATATATAATTGGAGCTATATCTACAGTAGGTTGAAAACAGGCAATACCTGACTATTTTTAGAAGATATATGTAGGTCAATTGAAAAGATGGAAAAAAAAAAAAAATCAACCTATGCTTATGTAAAGCTCTTTGGCCTAAATATCTAAACCATACTGTAACTAATTCAGCAAGTTATTAACTGTTTCATAATTGTTGTAGCTGCAGAACTCACTACTCAGACTGAAAGATCTGACACCATAAATATTTTGAGTTATGGGCTGATAAATATAAAGAACAATGGTTATGGTTATCCAACAGATCTTACATGAATGAGTGATCTGTATTTACATTAGAACTAAGATTATTTACAAAAGTCAAAGTGCCACATTTTAATTTAATGATATACCTATATCAGGAGATTTTTATTGAATATATCACATCTATAAGCCTTAGCACTATATTTCAGATGAACTAAGAAATGAATAACAAATTAAGTCAGAGTCAGAAAAGAATCAATGGCCAATAGAATGAAAGTAAAGCTATGTTTCAGTCATTATTGTCAAAATCCTTTGTATTCTGGAAGGAGTCTGGCTTCTAGAAAGATGAGGGAAGTTTTGAAAAGTTCATCACAACACTCAATTATTTCAGTTCTCCACTTTCAAGGCTCAAAATGTTAAATTATGAAAAAAAAACAGTTAAACATAAAATGCGTTGAAGCATATGCTCTACTTCAAAGGACTTTTAGCAGTTTTTCTAACATATCAGGAAAATTGATATATATATGTCAGTTTTCCCATATCAGACTTTCAAATCCAACCCATGGAAACTGGTTAGTTGATTTTTTTTTTTTTTTTTTTTTTTGTAAGCTTTCAGAAAGTACATTGGGTCAGGAGAAAAAAAAAACAAAACTTCTTTTTTTTTTTCCCCAAAAAAATAAAATATTAACTTTTAAATAATGTATGAAGCATTACTCTACCTACAACAGATGAGGCATAACATGGCTAATGGACCAAAACTGACAGCTAACAGACCAGTGTTTTTCAACTTATATTAATATGTAAATACATCTTTTTCACTTCCAAAACTTAATCTACCAAGAAAGAAGTGAACAGGTTTCACAACAAAAAAACCCACCTAAAAACAACAAAAAAAAATCAAGCAGTGTAGATCTTTTAAACATAAAGACATCGGGAAAAGTAGTTCTTAAGTGTCCAGGAGAAAAGGCCCATCCTTAATCAAATCTGGTCTTACATTATTTCAATGCTCTGAATTAAGAATTTTCTAAAATCATTCAAATGTATGCAATGTAAGATTGTTAATTAGTAGATTAAGAGAAGTCTATAAATATCTGGAATTAATTTATTGAATGACAGCGCATTGATTGTTTTCTACTAACACGAAGTGTGTAGCAGCAATCAAGAAATAAACTTGACACTTATTGCTAAGGCTGAAATTAGAAATATTTAAAAAGTCAAAGAAATCCTTGTAATTCATCTGAAAGAAGCCAATATGTAGTAAACCCTCTTCTAAAGAGTGTGATATTAAAACACATCTATCAACAGTTTTTAAAACAGAAGAGGTTAAGTAAGTAAGGCCTAGTAAGTTAAAGTTTTGTCTTTCCTTTGTAAATTTCCTTTACTCAGTCTGTAAACCTTGTCCATCATTACTATAAATGGTTTACATTCATAAAAGCTGTTGTATGTAAAGCAAATATCCATTTTATTTTGAATACAGAAATGTCACATGAAAATTCAAAACATAGAGTACTAAGGGACAAGAATGACAGTACTCCTATTTCTTTCCATGAGGCCATAATTTCATCTCAAAGAGCAGTACAAAATCTCTTGGATTTTTTTTTCCCAATTTTGTCAGAAAAGCTCTAATTAATACTACAGCAGAATGATAAGTAATTAATTGTATTAGAGTGGTATGAGCATTAACTTTGAGTGATGTGCAAGCACTACTTTACTGCTATCAGCTCAGTGATTTTATGACTCCTGTCAGCAATGGATGATAAAGTAAAGAAGATAAAGAGAACTAAACATATTTCTCCTTTGTTAAAGCAGAGAAAGGACTAGTTTAAGGAGACAGGTAATTTAGTGGGTTTTAAAGACGAACTGTACCTAATTATGATGTTTTTATTAATCCTTATCCTTTTAAAATTTCTTTATAATCTAAGTAGCTTAATTTCTTTTGTGTAGCTTTCAAAGAATTCTTTGAGAGATTAATAACTGTGAAAAACAAAACCAAAGACAAACCAACAAGAAACAACAAAAAAAATGCCACCATATAGTTGTATTGATCCATTAGCGTTAAATCCACTGTCACTTAAAACGAAGGGATTGAGAGCAGCCCTGTGGAGAAGGATTTGGGGCTACTGGTAGATGAAAAGCTGCACATGAGTGAGCAATGTGAGCTTACAGTCCAGAAAGCCAACCATGTCACACACAGAATGTTGGGGATT
>NW_010303457.1:0-8338 GCF_000700745.2 Antrostomus carolinensis
TATATATACAAGATGATATATAGAAAATACCTGTATTCATTTTCCAATGCAGATTTTAATGAGAAAACAGCATAAACATCTGCTTTACATAACTGTTATTCTACTCTCTAGTAAACTGACATTTGTTACCTACAGAGGAATAAAACCTATATTTGATTGTCTCCAGGAAAGTCTTTAAAAGAAAATATTTTCCTTGTACTGTTCTAGGATCCTGCTAATTTAGCAGCCAAGAGGAGTTTTACGGTCTGAAAAGATGCAGGCATATTTACTGGAGAGACTTCAGGAACACAAATTTGCAAACATTTCGTACTCACTTAAGCTTAGAAGGAACAAAATGTACTCTAACAAATAAAGCTTTTAAAATGTTCACTGAACACAGCTCCTTTAAATTTTCAATAAGGCTGCTGCTCCAATATAGTATTCAAAAAAATAGAATAAGTCAGATTTACTGGGTGCTATTTTAAATTGAGAACAAAGAGAGGAGGGTTGTGGTTTTTTTTTTTTTTTTCTTATTATGAAGTTAAAGACAGGTAAACAAAATAACTTTTCAAGGTCAAACAGCAAATAAATTGCTTAACTGGGCACAGAGTCCAGGTTTCCTGCTATGCAGTCCTGTATATAGTCTAATAAATCACACTAAACCTTTTCCCATAGCTGAGCTCATTAGTTTGTAATTATTAGTGCTGTACCTTTTGCTAATAAAATCTACTTCACTTTTGGGTCAAGATGTGAAGGTTGACATTGTGATGTAAGTTTGTTTCAGACCACTTGATCAGGATGAAAGATTAGATTAAGTTTTCTTTAAACAACTCAGAAGTCTCTGGCTCTTATGGGGAAGCTGTGCTCTCTCTGGTGTCTTCTAGAAGGGCAACACATCAAGACATAAGGAACCCAGAAGATTTCTGGAGGATGTCAGGGATAACTTCTCAACACAGGTACTGCATATGCTAAGGGGTGATGCACAGATGGATCTGTTCACAGACAGGGAAGAACTGATCAGGAATAGAATAAATAATGGTAGCATTTGCTACAGTGACCAAAAATTAGTAAAGATCGAGGTGAATACAGAAAACAAGTAGCAGAGAACTAACCCTGAAATTTATAAATGCAACTTTCAGATTACTCGTGGAACTTCCTTCCCCTTCCTCTTCCCCTTCCCTCTCCCTTCCTCTTTATCTACACCATGAAAGGAGGTAGCTAGAATTACATGGTAGGAGTAAGGCTGAAATACTGATAACTGAGACTAGAAAACCAGGGAAACTGAGGCTGCATAGGGTCCTTTCCAGACAGTTGTTTTTCAACATCTGCTTCCTCTGGTACCATATTTAGCTTAATCTCATTTGATGGTTTCATCTGATGAAATGTAGATAGTTTATATTTGATTTAGTTTTTGAGATTCTGTTTATACTGTTTATACTGGCTTCTATAGACACTCTAAAGCATAGTTCATTTGACTAATACAAGTCAGATATTTATGCTTTAAACGTGACTATTCTTACCATTGACTAAAGGGAGGCTAATATAATAAGCTTAGAATACATATACCTAATATTAGATGAGATAAATCTCATCATTATAACATAAAATTAAGCTGAGCTTGGGAAGTTTTTTTTAAAGTCTCTGAAAGATACTGTTTTTACTTTTAAAGATTAGATCCTTGAACATTCTTATAATAAATATTGTATTTAAACTTTGATTATAGTTTATAGGAAGACAAACTCTCAGTAGCTCCTGAGGCTGCTCCTTTGTAACAGTGCATATTGTGCCTAGTATTTCTTTGCTGCAATTCCTGCTCAGTCATGCTTTAAAAGGACCATGTTCCTTCTCATACCAAAGCATCCTTGTAGGATAGTGGTAGCATATAATTTGCTACCATACAGATGGAAGAAAACGATGAGTTAGGAAAACAATATGAACCCTACCATGGGATAAGGGAGAGTTGGAAAATCCAAATTAGTTTTGCCTAAACCCAAACGTAGAAGCAAATAGCATCATACATACATCAGATATGTCTCGTATTCTGCTCTTTCTCCATTTATAACTTGAAGAAGCAAACTACAGGATGTTGAGAACTGTATAGACTCATCTGGAGTATGTCATAATTTTTTTTTTAAGTTTTTTTAACTGGAACCTTCTTTCAGACTTTGAAAATACTTATGTGGAAGCAAAACAACTTTTTTCTTCCACATGAAGACTTGCATAATCAAAGTCAGGAATGGCTTTTCTCTATCCTGTAGTTGCCAATTTGCATAACAGCAGTGGTTGTATGGAAGTCTTGACACACACACAAAAAAGCATTCATTAACATTCAGAATACACCTGCACGCTGCTTGAGTTAGTTGGGGTTCTTTTGGTTTTTTGTTTGTTTTTTTTTTTCTCTAATGATGCACCTGTGCATACACTGTTTTTCACCAGTGGCTTTTTGGCATAATAGCAAAGCAATGGAAATGTTACCTTTGTCACAGAGTATGACTGGACACTGTATATCTTGTGAAAGCCAGAAAATAGTGGCCCTGTGGTATGAGACGAGAAAAAAATAAGTACAACATGGTGAAACAGTAGGTTCCAACTCATTGGAGCTCACTGTGTTATGTGCTTGAAAGGCTTTAGGAATACTAAAAAAAAAAAACAAAAAACAACATAATCAAGTTTGGGAAATTCAGAACAGGAACAGCTGATGCCCTTATCACCTCTTATTTAAATCTCCAGAGGCAGTAGTGTTTAGTTCCTTGCCAATAATTTGTTTTTTTCCAGATTTTTTATATTTGTCCTTTTTTTTTTTTCCCCCTAAATGTAAATGTTTATAAAGAAATATCACTGATGGATGGTGAATGAGTCCCACAGCAATGAGTTTTCAGTCCTTGCTCTTTTATCATGTTTTGTTTAACTAGAGAAACCTAAACTCATCTTCCTGCTGTGAACAAATGTTTCTGCTCATATTACTTGAATTTTGGCAGTGATCTTATGAAAGAGGAGACTGAGGTCAAATGGAGAAATGATGCAAGAGGCTCTTGGGCTCTTTTTAATGGTCTGGCTTAAAAGCAGTAACGTCTTATATCCTTTGCCAGTTCCTAAGCATGGAAGTTAGAATAAATAACACTCCCTTGAATTTGAGTTCAATTTCTGCAAATGCCTCTTTTACATGCAGATTTCAGTGTGAGGATTACTGCAACATTTGCTATATGTTGCACCTCTTCTGAACTGTGACTTAATCATTTAAATGGTATGCTAAAATAATTTCTTCTTTCATCTAAATGAAATCAATAACTTCACAAAAAATTAGAGCATTTAGTGGTATACAGAGAAAGAGACAGGATGTAAGATCATGCTACTGTAAAAATCCAGACAGCAGTTTATGCACGTGAGTCATATCTGGTAATAAACTATGCATAGGCTGCACAAAAATTAATAGAATATGTGAGTAATATATAGAGAAGTGAAGGATACACATATATGGGAGAAAAATTTAAAGAGAGTCTGACTCATTTGGAGGCAATCATAAAATTCTCCATGGCAGCAGCACCAAAGGTACAAGATCATTTAGTTTATTTAATACAATATTAAATTAAAAACCCCAACTAGAGAAGGATATGTAAGTTCTAATGCATTCAATAAATTGTTTTTTCCCTAAGAAACAACAAAGTGAGGATCCACTTAAGTCATGAATAGCTGTACTGACATTTGGTTTACTGGTCTTGGACAATAACTCGAGAGAACTGAGGACAGCAACTGATCAAGATGCTCAGCTATATGTAGTGCTAGAAGCTTACATTTGTCAGTTAGGTGCATTCTTCAGTTGCAGAATTCTTCAGTATCCTTTCAAGAGAGAAGACCATAGGCAGGGTGCCTGCACAGGTGATAGGCTGTAATTATAACAGTAGATTGCAGTGGGTCTTCTGTATTACATAGTGCTGGTACTGGCTTTGTGGTGCAACATTGCTGGTGAAAGCAGCCCTTGAGTGAGGATTTCACAACATATTCACACGAAATTGTGTAATCTCACAGGGATTTTTTGAGACTTGAGGAATCTGTGACTAAGATGACTGGCTATTCCAACTCCATTAGAAACTATTAGGTAGGAACCAGTGTTGCCTTTATTGGTGAAAGCAACATGAGAAAGACTACTTACCTGGGATAAACAGAAATAAAGTATAAAAATGTGGTTGTGCAGGGGCAGGGTTAGGCTGTTTATGTCCTATATGAATGTTCAAGATGAAGTATGAGCTCACCAGGTTGAAAGTATTTTAATTGGAAACCAACAAACTTTATCTATTTTATAGCTAGAAAAAGAAGGCATGACATTTGCAAGTTCTGCTTTTTACTGGTTTTCTTATAGAATTTGATGGCTTGCTTATAGGAAATATATACCCTTAAAATTATTTCCTTTCCCCTTCCAAGCAATCTGTGACATGACCAAAATAAGGTGCTTGATTTGTATCACATCTTTACGATGCACTTTTGTGAGCAGTGATTTTGGGAGTGATTCAGCTCATACTGGATATCAACTATAAACAGGTGCCAAACTAGCTAGGAAGAAGGCTTCTGTGTGTACTTGGGGGGTTGATCTTACAAGGCTGTTTTTAACATGAAAGCAGTCAAGGATATTCTGCCTGTGGCAAGGTCATGCAATGGCCTTGAATTTCTTTTCTGTGATAAGAGAAGACATTTATTGAGCATTAGAACAAGTAGATGAAGGGTAGGGTTATAGTTTGACAGACACTTTCAGGCACGTTTAGAATTCACGCCTGTAAAGATTTGCAATAGCTGGATGATAGAGAGTATCCATATAGAAATAAATCACTTACAGTCAACAGTGGCCAGGTCCCTAATGTCAAAATATCAGGAAAGAATTCTTGGGTCTTTGCATGTATTTTAGGTTTAGAGGTTATTTAAAACAGTGTAGGATGGAACCTGACTTATGAAAGGACAAAAAACCTTACAAAAAGTGAAGTACCACAGAGGAAGGGGAAGTTTAATATACATACTAGGGAAACATAGAGAAACACGTGGTTAGGAGACAGGCAGTTTCCTTTATGTAACACATTGAAGGAAGGTCAGTATATCACACAAAGGATGGTAATAGGTCATGGTATAACACCAGGAATGAGTTTGACTTAGGCAGAGTACAGGCTTGTTAAGCATTGTTTATTTCTAAAATCACTGTTATATTGGATTTATAGAGGTGAACTAAGAATATTTCTCTTGCTGTGCAGAGGCTTGTCTTGTGGTATCAGCAGGCTCTCTGACACTAAAGAAGAATTCTGACAAGTACTCTTTATCTCTACAGGATGCATTAGGAGGATAGATTTGAAGAAAGGGAAGGAGGGATATCACGACTTTTCTCATATTTCTGTTGTCATGACCACATTGTAAAGCTGCTGACTATGAGATTTCTAAGTGAACTTTCATTATTACTTTCTCCTTTTTAAGGTAGAGTAGGAATTTGTCCACCATTTGTTCATGTTCTTGTTCTGTCGTGTGTGACCTATTAAAGACATTAACACAAAAATGAAACTGGTTTTGTGAGATACTTTTACATTTGTATTTATGGAGTTGTTTGGTTGCTGTCTACGGCTGAAGTACAGCATAACATTGCTCCTCATTGTAACTAGTGATAGTCTGAATTGGGTCAGTCTAAATGCTGCAGGGCTAAATGGACTATTGAGCAGAGTAAAATACTGCTAAATCTGGTTGAGAAGGATAGGGTATATGGGACATATTTTTTTGACTTACAGGCTGCAAGTGTGGACACAGGCCTAAATAAAAGCAATGAAAGCATATTAAAGTCTTTTTACACTGACTTTCTATGTAGCCTTTGATATCTATGGTGGTTTCACTTGGCTAGCACTTGGCTAGCAGCCAACACAGCCCTTCACTCACTCCCTTCCACCCCCAGGGGATAGGGGAGAGGATTGGGGGCAAGGGTAAGGAAACTTGTAAATTGAGATAAGAACAATTTAGTAATTGTAACACAAGAAAACTTAAAAAATACTTAAATAAAAATAAAAATAATAATATATGCAAATGAGTGATACACAGTGTAATTGCTCGCCACCTGCTGACCAAGCCTGGCCCATTCCCCGATAATGATCCTTAAAGAGCGACAATCCCGAACTGAAACCACAATCCCAAAAGAACGAGAGCCTGACTGATAGTCAGAGAGAGCCGAGAGAGGAAGAGACCCTCACTAATATACTGAACATGATGTTATATGATATGGAATATCCCATTTTTAGCTTATTAATTTAAATATTCCTCATCCCCTTAGATCTTGCCCTTGTAGACTAACAAAATATAAAGTCCTTCACTTCTAGCTACAAAAATGCAAACACTGGTATGTTATCAGTGTTTCTCTCATAACAAATCCCAGGCTGAAAGCAAAACACAACACTATTCTAGCTAATAAAAAGAAACCCAGCTCTGTCCCAGCTTAAAACCAGGGCAGTATCTCACTGTGCCTCTGGATTACCTTTATCTTACTCATTTGAAATTTGCTTAGAAATAAAGAAAGGGAAAAAAAAAAAAAAAAAAGTGGAAAATTTGGATTTGTAAATCAGTCTAATTGCAATGGTGATATTTCAGATAAAATCTCAAAAAGAAGCATAATGTGTGAATAGAGAGGTAACTGCCTAAGACTGCAATAAAACCAGACAGTCTTCATAAAGTAGAGAAAAAAGCTAAGGTTGCCTAATGGTGGCCAATAGAAATTCTGAGAATACATCTGGGTCTCTCTTCTCCAAAGTTCAGATATTTTGTAGAGTCAGGATTGACTCAATGGCCTTTCCTCACCAAGCAAACAAACAAAATTCCAAAACCCAGGCAGGAAGTAATTATTTTTGTTTTATTGCTAATGCTTGGTTAACTTATCTGTCAGGAAACATGACTGGGTTTCTAGAATCTGTTCGTGCATTTCAAAAGTCCTTTGTAGTCTGATTCCAAGAAACTGGTTTAGACATTCAGTTCCACTTCTCAGTCTTTTCTCTGTAAATGAATTCTTTTATGTATACTCGAATGAATTGAGATTATTTTTTTCTTCCCTTCCAGAAACAGCCTATTGCTTTGTTGCAAAAACATATAAGTGGGGTTTAGGATTTGATCTTCCTGGTGAAGAAATTGGATCTGGGTATCCCACAACATACAACATTTTACAAAGTATAGGACTATGGAAGAAGGGACATAGACCATACTGCCAGCCTGCTTTTGGAGAAAATAATGTTTGCTAGCACTTTTTAGGAAATTCTTTTAAAGATATCCTGAACTGGTAAGTGTGTTTTGAGAGCCTTTGTTCGGTGGTTGCTTTCCTCAGGATTCAACTGGAGGGTTTTTTCATTTCAGGATGCCAGTTTTGATCTATCAATACTGAAATTATTCCACATATGGATGCACAGAGGCAGAGTTTCAGGCAGCAGAACAGCTTCAAGAAAAAAATTGAGCAGTATGTGCTGTTAAGCTGCAGCTCAGTTAGGTATCAGTCAATGAGGAATGGATCATGATTCTTATCCAAAATCTTTAGTCAGGGACACAACTTCTATTATTTTTCTGATTACCAGAGAAAATATCACCCACTAGTTATTATTCTGCAGTTTTATTTTTTAAGAGTCTCTCCATTTAGGGGAGTTTCTCTCTTTTGAAAACCTTGATGTTATTACAGGTAAACACACCTGAAGTAAATTGTTTTTTTATTGTTCCTTAATGCTTATCCAATAATAATGAGATGCTAAATCCAGAAAGATGTTGACTTTCATAGCATTGAATACAAATGATCAATTCTTTGTTACTTTTAAGCCTGCTGCAAATGTCACCCAAAGACTGGAGTTGGTCCTCTGAATCTAGTTTTTATAGATTGTGGGCCCACCTTAAGGGATATTGTACACCATTAAGAAAGTATTTAAGATTTTTCTGTTGCTGTTAGCTGGATTTGGAAGACTCTGATAGGCATAAAAATGCTGAATGTAGCAAATATTATGTATTTGGATAATTAATTTAGCTTGACTAATTAACAGTCTTCAGATATATTACTAAAGCAAAGGGGATCTAAATGTCGCACACTTATATCCCATAATAAGAAGAAAGTGAGGAAGTGCATTATCACAGTCAAGCTGTTTCTTGGACTTACTTCAGGAAATATGTTTCATTAAGTTCTTTTTGGTTCCAAGACAGAATTTTTAACATTGTTTCTCAGACCTGGATGAGGGAACAGAGTGCACTGTCAGCAAGTTTGCTGATGATACAAAGCTGGGAGGAGTGGCTGACACACCAGAAGGCTGTGCTGCCATCCAGCAAGACCTAAACAGGCTGGATAGGTGAGCAGAGAAAAAATTAATGAAATATAATAAGG